>NC_046314.1:41321802-41621802 GCF_009819535.1 Lacerta agilis | reverse complement strand
CTTGGCCATCATTTGAGTTAATTGGGTAAAAGTACCAAACATCATCAGAGACTCTGTCATTTTTCTGCAGCTTCACCTGCACTTTTTTTCCTTCTTATGAACTTTTGCCCTTATTCATAATAGCTATATTGGTTTGAAAGAAAATGTTATGAGGGTTTTTCTTTTTTTTGCTTCTTATTCAAGACAGAAATGACTATTTTTTTACTTCAATCTTACTCTCACATTGTTCTATTTACTGCTTCAACAATCTTTATTTTACTATGGTGTCAGTGGGGAGGCAAAATAGGAAAATCTCATTTTCTTGTCTAAAATTCAAATATATATTTATTAGGGTCTTCTTTTGTTACCACTTCAGATCCTTTGGGCTTATATATTAAAGAGGAATAAAAAAATATTCCTTCGTTATTTAAATATAGGATCAATCTGCATTGCTTTTAGAAACTGCTCAAGCGTTTCAGCAAATATTTTCTAGGAGTCTTAAATGATTTGCAAAGACACAAAGAAGTTATCTCTCTCTCCACTATTACTCAACACCCTTATCCGTCCCAATGATGGCTGGAGGTAATTGGGATGGTCCACTGCTGCCTCTCCACTTGCCTTTAATGGCAAACGTGAGTATTCTTGGCATGGTGGCTCTGCTGCAGTAGGGGCCCCAGATGTGGTCAAGGGGTGGTAGAAATCTACTGCCAATTGTTCTTTTGGCAGCATCACATGGGAGGTTTTGGGGCAGGGTATAGTGGAAAAGTAAGAAAAATAGCCTCCTTCTGCCCTGTCAGGGTAGATCTGCTGTTCCATTCCTCCCTGGACATGTTAAAACCTCTGTCTTCCCAGTTCAGGCACTCCTCTGTGTGTATGAGGAGCCTTCCATGTACAGGCAGTGACCATTTTGTGTGAAGGTTACGTTCCTGGCCCTCGCACACATCAGTGGAGTGTGTATAAGCATGGCCCACCCCATTATGCCATGTTCTACCCCACCCTGCCCCCTTTCTGCCCTGTTCCGCCCCATTACACCCCTGTTCTGCCTTCTTCCTGGTCCAAAAGGACCCACGTGTCAGTGATTGCACATCAATTGGAAAAGTCTAAAATGGTTATCACCTGTATGTAATTTACATTGCACTTCGTTTAAGCAGGGATCGCTCCATTCATATTCAATGAGTAAAAGAGTTTCACATGCCAATGGGGGTTTGCCTGCAATTTCCCTCTCTACTGAAACATAGACTACTGTTTTCTTATATGTACTGTATTAATAGGCTAAAAAAATGCACAATCATCTGCAAGCTCCAATTTCTCTGTGGGAAATTAAATATATGAATACCCATGGACCTATGTGTATGGACGAACAACAGGAGAATCAGCTGGGTCTCTGGATTCAAAATGTGGAGTTGGCACAGAGAGCCCCAGTAGTAGCAGAGTATTGAACTCATAAAAGTTGAGCAACAGTATGGCATTAGGAATATAAGTTGTTAGACCTTCTTATCCCTTTTACAAAGTTCCCTGGTTTCCAACAATTTTGCAAGGAACAGACCACACGTGGCAAAGTAAGTTTAAAATTTTGTACTTACAGATTCAGTGTCTCATGTTCAGAATAGCATTAACCCTCTGTGCAAATATATAGATTTATTTGTCACAAGTGTTTGTTTGTTTGTTGTTTGTAACTACAAAGTAGCCTTCTTTAGGGAAATTCTGCACAATAGAGCATAACTGTAAATTTGATATTTCTGTTCTGAAATGTTTGGTATCACATTTCTATTTACTATATAGGTGGGCCTGCATTAATATATAATATTGATATAATATAATATTGAGATGCAACTGATGATCACACTAGTTCACACTGGTATCTTGTCCCTTTGATTTAAATTTATCCTTCATATGTGATTTGCTAACTAACATGCTCAGTGCAGTTTATATAAAGACTGCTTAGCTTTCAGTCTTGGAAGCAAACATTTTCAAGCAAACAACTAGTATGATACATCATTAAATCTACCATTTGGAATTTGGGACCACTTATTATTATTTCCTCATCAGCTTTTATAGTTAGTATGAATTATTTAAAATGAAGAATTTTGTGTTGGCTGAATGATGGAAGCCCTCCCTACCTCTGCTTCCCATACAGCCATTACTTAGGGGCCTTGTCACAAATTACTTTCTTATTTTCCATAAAACAATGCTAATTAGCTGTGATTAATATATGACTAAAAGCAATTGTTCTGTCACATAGGAAAATGATTGCTTTAATTCACATTTGATGCATAGGCACTACTCGCTCAGAAGTGGAGGGTGTGTGCGTGTGTTTGTGTGTGTGAGAGAGAAATGTGATAGACTGCAGAATACTCATTTAAATGTACAGATTGACACTGGATTGCATCTTTTAGTCCTCATTCAGCCCTTGCTTATGCATTACTTCCGAGCACTGCAGCATTTGATTCGTAGCTATCAGCATTCATTTAGCAATTTGATTTAAAAAATACAGGCTGTAAATAGCTTGCATTTCACATGTATTACCCTCTGACTGCTGCTGTGATTGCTCAGTCAGGGGCCAGCTGTGAAAATGTTAAAAGTATTCAGAATATGCATGAATATTCATCATGCTGACATTCTTATTCCCCACCCCCTGCAATGTCGGTATGGAGTCACAAAATCTCAGAAGTGAAAGAGGTCCGTAGATCACCTATGTCAACCTCCTGCCCTGAGGCAGAGCACCCTATATTTAAACCTTCCATGACAGATGTCTGTCAAATTAGTTCTTTAAAATTATTTCAGGAGGAAAGGTTTTTTTCACAACAGTCCTAGGCATCTTGTTCTACTCACAGAATACTTTCAGCGTAATGGAAAATCTATGGCAAAGCACTTAGGTACCCTCCTCAGGTTTAGCAGAGTTTTATTTCTATAATATTCTGCCGTTTGTGCTTCCAATGCCCACAATACACCAATGTAAAATACTGAAGCTCACACAGATCTCTGACTTACTTCATGGGTGATGAGGAAATATGTGGGGTCAATGGAGACTGTGTAGGCTTTTTGGTGGGCTTCCCGCAGTGAGCAAGATGTGATCTACCTTTAATGAAGCCCCAACTAGGATCGGGGCCTTTTCTGCTGCAGACTCTTTTTAGAAAGAAAGCCGAATGCCATCACCCCATCTGTCTTTCTAACGGCACATGAATATTTTCATTTTTAATTTTGGAAGTTTAGGAATTTAGCATCCTATCATTTATTTATTTTATTGTCCAGTTATTGGCCCTCAGCCTTACGAAGTGCTAAATATTGTTTATCAAGTGGTTAAAAGCCCGTTTGGTATAGCAGTTAGAACGTTGGACTAGGACTATGGAAACCAGAGTTCAAATCTCCTCTCAGCCATGAAGTACACTGGGTGACCTGGAACCAGCCGATGTCCCTCAGCATTATCTACCTCACATAACTCCCCACTCCCAAAAGCTCCACTTCAAGGCTTACTGCATACTAGGCAAAGCTGTTCCTCTGCCACAGTAAGTCCTGCCCACCAGCAGTGTTCCTCTCCATCGGCAGAGACTGGCGAAGAGCAACGTAAGCAGAATGTTCACCTTCTACCCCTAGCCAACCATCAACATGAGGAAGATGAGTTACAGGTAGGTAGCCGTGTTGGTCGGCCATAGTCAAAACAAAATAAAATAAAATTCCTTCCAGTAGCACCTTAGAGACCAACTAAGTTTGTTCTTGGTATGAGCTTTTGTGTGCATGCACACACTTCTTCAGATACTTCAAATTTTGAAGAAGTGTGCATGCACATGAAAGCTCATACCAAGAGCAAATTTAGTTGGTCTCTAAGGTGCTACTGGAAGGAACTTTTTTATTTTTTATTTTGTTTTGAATAAGGAAGTTGAGACAGCCCTTAATAACTAATTGTTATTGTTTGCATTTATTTGTTCAATTATTGTTATTGCATTATTAATGTTGGGTTATATTTGTTTTTTTTAATAAGAATTTATTGACGTTTTTTTCTTATAACAACATATACCCACACCCACACCTACATTTATACAAATACAAAACAAATACACTCCTAAAACAAATACAAACATTGCCAAGTTTTCTTATTTAAATCTTTCCTAAAAAAAAAAAAAATTCCTATTTTTAAATCTTGACCATTGACTTCCCCTGCCTTTTCACCTTCGGTTTTATATCCTTGATCTATTTTTAACCACTTCTTCTAAAAGTTAAACACAGTTATATATATAATTACTAATAATACATCATCATAATAATACATCATCATAAATCTTCATGAATTATTTTTATCAAATTCTATACTTACTCCTCTATCCTTTAACCTGCTGCTAGTAACATAAAACTTCAAATATCTCCTTTCTTATTTAAAAACAAAAAAGCTAAATAGAACTACCGGTCTTCACCCTCCGATTTCAGAATACCATAACAAACCATTTTAAATTTTACTTAATACTTCACCCCACTCCCCCTCTATCCACTGTCTTTCTCCTAGTGACACCAGAGCCAGATTCCCAATTACCGTCTTTTCCCAAATAACCACAGATCCAGGCACAGTTCAAAACGCTCCTTGCAACGAGCTTCAGGGTATCCAACTCATCTTCTTTCGGCTGCTCCGTTTCTTTAAACCATTCTTCTTCTTCTTCTTGTGAATATCTTAATTCTTTGTCCCTTGCCCCCGAGCTCACACCTCGGGGTCTGGATATAACAAATCTTATCATCGTCTTGGGGCTGCCACCCCCAAAAAACGAATCCTTTTCCCGGAGTCGCCCTGTCATTTCTCTCCATCCTTCAAGCAACCCTCTCAGCTCCTTGCCAAGGTTTCCTTCCAAAGTGTCAAAAATTTTAAAAGCCTCCTCTGTGGGTAGTAGATTTCCTTTCAAATCCCCACACAAGACTTTCACTTTCCGATAAAGAAGTTCCAGTCTCAGCTCAGTGAGCCTTTGTTCATCCGTTAATCTAGAGTTCAAAACAAGTTCGAAGACAAAGTTCAACATAGTGGAAGAGGGGGAGGAAGTGAGTGTCAAATTACAGTTCCTGTCTCTATGTTCTTCCTTTTGTGAGAGTTGTTTTTCACCTCGGTTTACACTTTTCATCGCCATTTTTCTTGAAGCCAGAGTGCAAAGACCGACACTTCAAACGGAGATATCTTTCACAGATTTACTCCCCAAAGGGAAATTGTAACAGTCTCACTCATCAAAATTCAGATACATTGTAACCAGTTCTGTAGCAGCAGTCACTCAAACTGGTTAACTTCTTTCATCCGAAGGGAGGGAGGCAGGCTGCCTTTCTCCTTCCCCCGGGTCGTCTAAAAAGCATAATAACTAGTCCAATCAAGTACTCACAACCACCGGGTTCTTCAAATCCATGCATCACAGGTAGAACTTCAACGCTCATTTCGGGATTTGTCGCCGCATTTACATCCCGGTTGGGGCATGTCCCCTATAGCCCGGCTCCGTAGTCCCTTCACCCCCACTCCCCCTTTACAGGGGAAGCGAGGGAAGGGTTCGGAGCCACAACGGGCACAGCCGGGGAGCCCAGGGTGCGGGACGCTCTTCCCACACCCCATCGGAGCCCCGCTTTGCGGTAGCGGGGCTCCAACCCCCGGGATGGACTGGGCGCTTCGCAGCTGAAGCAGCCCACGACCACCCGGAATGGCGTCGCCGCCGGAAGTCCAATGTTGGGTTATATTTGATCTTGTTATTTGAATTAATCTGTTGTCTTTAGGCTTTTTTTCATTCAACATTTTTCACAGGCAACCCCCCATTTATGTGAGGGTTATGTTCCAAGGCACTGCATGCGTCAGTGAAATCGTGTGTATTTGAAACACCATTGAAAAAGCCTGCAAAGACCATGTTCTGCGCACACCCACACACTCTCGCAACACAATTCAGCCCCATTTTGTGATGTTTGGGGGTTCACTTCCAGGTTCGGCGCAATGCGCATATGCACGGTCACACACGTCGAATGCATGTAAATGGGTGGGGTTTGCCTGTACTCACTATCATTTTAGCAAAGAACACAATTAATTGAAGTATTGCAAAAACATTGAATCTGCATTTATAAGCCACTGTACAACTTTTGTAATTTGTAACCAGTTGGTGATCAAGATATAGAATAAATAGGTACAAAAGGGACAGATATACTTCAACAAATGCAATGAAAAATGAAACAAAATGAAATGTAATAATAAAAAAGCTGTTTACTAAGACTACTAGCTATTTAATAAGCCTGCTAGCCAACCCCTTCAAAAGTAATAATTACCAGTGATTTGCCTAAGCTTTTGGTTTCCATTCTACCAGCTTCTAATTTTAGCTTGTTGTCAATTTGTAAAGTATCTTCAGCTGAAGGTAACATTACTTTGGCTGGGTAAGAGAGTCATTATTTTTAATATAAAAAGTCCTTTGGCCAACTTCATTTGACTTTCATTTTTGTAAAGAATAATTAAATAAATTTATTGAATTAAAGCAAATTACATGAATTGAGTTCAAGTGATGTAAGGGGAATTAAGCTACAATAGAACACCTGTTTTGCAGACATCTCGGAGGAGAGTAAATACAGAAGCATGGGGGGAGGGACATAAGGCATGGCCATTATGAAGATGCGTAGGTCATATTTTAGTAGGTTTTAGCATCAGAGCTTATAGTAGGATGCACTGATCGTGTTTTGAAAACAGAATATAGTTTTCATAAAGATTGCCTTCCACAAAGTCTGTGCTTCTGTTGAGGAACAACTAATTTACACCTCCCATTAACAGATTTAATGCAAGTATTTACTGGCCTCTTTTGTAGGCAAGTACGTAATTTATAGAAAAGTTTCATGTACATTTTGCCTTCACATATTACCTTTGTGTGGACCTCAAAAGCACTTGTAGAAATGACTATGATGGCTGGGAAATGTATTGTATGCGCTGGTCTTTAATTTGGAGAAGGATGCCAATACTGTATACTACTCAAAAATCCTGTATGCCCAGGGTGAGGAACCTGTGGTCCCCCAGATGTTGTTGGACTCCAAGTCCCATTTGCCCAAACAGGATAGAGGGTGCTGGAAGAGGGCAAGGGCATCTGGCTGAGCTCTGAATATGCTGGAAGAGGGCAAGGGCATCTGGCTGAGCTCTGAACAGGAGCACTTCACACTGGTACAACATGTTTCATTTACCGCTTGTTTTATAATATTAGTGATAAGTCAACCCTCTCTGTTTAAGGATTCCCAGTGAGAGTTTACCCGTGGCTTCTCCTGCAAGTTATGCACATGCTGGGCTGTGGGATATAGTCCCAGAGTGCACCCTGTCAGTCTGCACATCTTTTGATTCCACAGCATTGAAATTTTGGATATGTTAGAATAGAAACCAGGAAGAGGAAGGTCAGCTACACACTCTAAACAACCACTCAACTATCATCTGATTTACCAGCACAAACAGCAATTTATTGTTTGACTGTATGTTTTAATGTTTTCATATTGTAAACAGCTGTGATATATTTGTGTGATACAGTACTATATAAATATTTCAATGAATAAATATATGAGATTACAAGCGTCATTGTATTGTTCAGTTTCTCGAGGTTCATAATGCTTGATGTTATGTTCCCCCAGAATCTTCCCAGCTGTAGAGTGCTGTGGAACAGAATGATGCAAAAGGTTGTGAGAAAAAGAGGGGGGGTTGGTGTATCGACTCAAGATGCAATGAAGACTGTTGCCTTTCGTTATGCAGTTCCTAGAAGGATAGGGCACTGAGTTTGCCGGTCACATTGTTTTCTAAGTCAAACCTACTACTGTCCTCTTCTTCTAGCTTTTTATCAACCTTTCTGTCACCCAGTGAAGCAGCTCAAGAGAAGGCAGGCAAGCAGATATACAGAGACACTGAGTATTTATTGCATAAGATAATTCAAATGCCCAATGCAAGATTTGCAGCTGACAGTTTCAAAGTTTTCAGTTGTCTTACCCCTCCCCACCGTTCTGAAATTGCCCTCCCCCTCCCCATTGTTTTAAATAAGATTTCTGAAGAATATTTTACTATTCCCTTGATTTCTTTTAGAATGTAATAGTTTGATTGAACTGAACATTTTATAAGACATTTCATCTTATGCTTTTAAAAATCAATATTTTTCACAGTGTCATGAATATATCTTTTTTTTTTTCTGCAAGCCCTGGCATCTATTTTCTCCCTGTTGTAATCGTGCCTATGGGTGAAGATAAAGTACTTCTCTTTTGTTATTAAGAGCTGAGTAGCCCTGAGCTAAAGGCTGCAATTCTTCATGTCACCGCTGTGGTGGCAAATAAGATTTTCCATTTAGTTCCTCGTAACCTCATTTGTCAAGGGGACTTATTTCAAGTTTATATAGATTTAAAGCAAACAAAACCGGACAGTTAAAAGCTTCTATTGTCATAAATTGAATTCATCCATTAGAGAGGGAGAGAGGGAGAAAAAAGAAAAGTTAAAGTAATGGGTTATTAACACTGCTGTAACGCAGACTTGTTTCAAGCTTTATGTAAAGATTTGTGAAGTTAATTTGATTGCTAAATCATCATTCCCGTAACAATGGTTCCAGTGCACTGCTAATGCAAGCCCAACATATTAGTATGAGTTACATCTCAAGCTAGTAGGATATTTGTCTTCTTCCTGGGAGTTCTGTTCTTTCTAAACCCGTCAGAAATTTGGGTGCTGTTTCATGCACCATCGGCCAATGTAAGAGAATATGGATGATGGATTTGTTCTCAGGTGCTTTATCCTTATGGCTTCATTTTGTGATTATCAGAATCAAAAGTGTGTGTTCACACACACACACACACACACACACACACACACACACACTTGCCTGGATCTCCGTAATGATGTGCCTGTTTATCTCAGTGGCAAACTTCACAAAAGGAAGTGTGTGACACTCCCCCCAGTGACTTCTGCTAATCAATATAGCTGTTTCACAATTTGATTTCCCCTATTTCCTATGTTCTATTTCATGAGTAGCAAACTAAGACCCGGGGGCCGGATCCGGCCCAATCGCCTTCTAAATCCGGCCCACGGACGGTCCAGGAATCAGTGTGTTTTTACATGAGTAGAATGTGTCCTTTTATTTAAAATGCATCTCTGGGTTATTTGTGGGACATAGGAATTTGTTCTCCCCTCCCCATATAGTCCAGCCCCCCACAAGGTCTGAGGGACAGTGGACCGGCCCCCTGCTGAAAAGGTTTGCTGACCCCTGTTCTATTTGATCCCAACCTACATCTCAGCTGTTTTACATTGCCTTGCCTGAGACCACCAAGAGGCTCAGTTTTTAGCTGCAGATTTATGATTTGATACCGCAACCCCAGAGTCGTCCGCGACTGGACCTAACAGTCAGGGGCCCCTTACCTTTACCATCAGAAATTCAGCAAAAAAAAAAAGTGAAATTGCAAATGACAAAATGAAATCAATGTTCAGGCTGTGTGTTGTGCAGTGCTGTAGCTGTGGGGCGGGGAAGGCTTGCCACTTTCCTGAACTCTGACAGGTTTTTGAGAAGCGGCTGGAAATGTGGGGATAGTGCATTAAAAACGCACCTGGAGAAGAATTGACAATGAAATGCTGTGAACCCAAGGCAATAATACAGAGTAATTTGATGAGCATAAACACACACACACACACCAATAATATATATATGGCCAGGGGTGTCCAAACTTTTTTCAAAGAGGGCCAGATTTGATGAAGTAAACAAACATGTGTGAGGGCCAGCCAAAGTTGTTGACCTTTTTTTACAATTAGGCTTCCGAAACGGACTTTGGACATGCCTGATATATGGTCCATTCGCTTCACAAGTGCAATTTGGGAAATCTATGTTTTAAAATCACAAGTGGTTTTTTAATTTATAAATGGTAATTAATTGCTATGTAGTGGCTCTAAAATGATTGAAAACAGAGGTAGATATATATAAGACAATAAGGAGGAAGTGGTATCAGAACATTCAGGAACAGGACAAAGGAAGTGATCTACTAAATAATGGAAATTTATCATTCCTTTTCTGAGCAGGCTTACATGGTTCATTCCTTTCATTTGGCTTGGTGGATTACAAATTGAGCAGATCTGAAATAAATCAAGGGCCAATTCGCACAAGATGAATGCCCCACGTGGATATCATTTCTATGATAATAAAAACAATAATAATTAAAAATCCATGCACCATCATGTATGCAAATAGCAATTTCACCATACTCTAGGAAATCCTAGCTGTCAGTGGGCTCTCCCACAGTCTCTGCATGCTGCAAATGGGATTTTGATAGTGGTGTACCTGAAGGAAGATGGAATCTCCTACAGTGATACTGGAGCACATGGCAGGTGTTCCCATAAATTGCTTCTCTTCAGCACTGCAATTTCACAATTCTGTGAGTCAGCTGGAACACTCATAACTTCCTTCTGTGCCACGGTATTAAATTGTCAGGCAGTCTACTTCATTATTTTGAATTTCCTTCAGAATTCTGAATAGTCATTAGGATGAAACTTATGGCACATTTAGCTGCATATCCTAACTAGGAAATTTAAGTAGTGTTTTCATTCATTTTGAGCAGTAGTATTATATTCTGTATCTCCTAATTGTCTCTTTATGTGCACGGTATATTAGCACCCTGCTGGTTTTTGTTGCTTTTTGATAGGTTCACTCATGGAAGATTCCATTAAACAAAGAAAGGTTGTTCTTTCCACAAATGAATCAATGATTCTATTTTATATATCTGGGGAGGGGGGATTTATAATTGAAATATAGCTTTTGAGACAAAAAAAAAATCCATGTTATCTCATCTGAATGCTGAATAATTTAAAGAAGTGTTCTATATTAAATATTTAATCTAGTCTAAATTATATCTTACTAATGCCAATCAATTAAATCCACACATTTTGCAGGACCACTTTTATTAAACCAAATTAAATATTGAACCAGATTTAATAATTAAACTAGATAGCTTATTGGATCAATTTAACACGTAAGAAATTCAATTTGTATACAAATACTTGAAGAACAAACTTCATACTGCTTAGCAAAATAAAAACAAAAAACCTATTGCAGTTGATTAGAATTATTTTAATTTGAGCATTAAAATAAAATAAAATACACAGATAGAAATCTATTTGCAAAAATCCACCCCATTCCTGAAGCTAAATGCAAATTCTCTAATGCGTTTGTGAGGTTCTCTAACCCACGAAAGTTTGCAATTTTTTTCTGTGGAAATCCAATCCATGTAATTACAAAGGAGTATTTCAACAAGTTGTGCTTGTACCTGGTGTAGCCCCTGCAGCAAGACCCATGTGGATCTCTGGATAAAGCCAAATATTTTTTTTGAAATGCTTTATTAACTTTTCCAAAACAAAATATTAGAACTGTAATAACAGAAACTGCAATGGGATGAAGTAAAATTGTTTCACTATACAAAATAACAATAATCAGGGTTATTTTATGGTGGTGGTGATAAACTGAGAATTAAGCAGAATAAGCATAAAACTAGTTTCAGACCAAATTGTTTATATTTCCATGTTGGTTAGGTATCTCCCAATGTAGCTCTGGATTTTTATATCCTTTCAGGGTTGATTGCTGACATTTCGGTTCAAGCTCTTTACTCGGCCACAATATACCATGTTACATAAGATATGTGTAACATACACAGAGAGACACATGCATTTCAAAACGATTGAATAGCCAGAATGATTGATGGTCCACTATCTATTTAGTTAAAATCCCTTCTTGTTACCACACAAATTTGCACGAAAAGAACCCAAATACATTCTATTTCAGGAAGACAGAAGAAACCTACCTCTGTGCACTTATCAGAGCAAAAGTATAAAAAATAGGGTGATGTTGTTAACTGTCTATTCCATGTATAAATTAAATTAACATCAGTAATGCAAACCAAATAATGTTTCTAATTCTAAGCAATGACTTTTGGGAGGTGGGGGAATCTAATAATGCTTTCACCTTCGTTAACATATCCCAAATATTAAGAACAGGATTCCTTTTTTAAAAAAAGGTTTAGACACTTTAGATGCCACAATTTTGTCCATTATAACTATGTTCTGGGAAACCTGCCAGGAAGCATAATTTTTCTCAAATTATATATTATGGTTGGCCATAATTTAATTATTGATTCATCCTTCTTTTAAACTCTCCTCCAGATTTCTTTCTCTAAGCCCTAGCAGACTGTGATTATGACTCCTTTCATTCTTTGCAAATGCAGCTTTAATATGTTTTGGGTCATGGGCTCACTTTTAAATATGATTAGCTTTACCCCAGTGGTTTTTCCTTACAATTTGAATCCCACGCAACTGAAGGACACATCTGTGATTTGGTGTGGAGACCCAGTTCTAGTCCCTTTAATCAAATGGTCAAAACTAATCAGCGGTATTAGGAAACACATCTCCACAGACTTCCAGCTCCCCCTCTTTAAGCAGACTGCATAAGGCACCTTCATAGGAGATAGTAATAATAGCCACATTTGGATTCACAAGAATGATGCACCATCACTACTGACAATTTTCACTGAGCAGAGAGCCTAAAAACCTCTGCATATCTTATTAGAAATATAGCAAGGAAAGAAAGTACTTTGCCAAGAAATGAAATGTGGATCACTGCCCATTTTGAAAAGTTACAGACAGAGGTACAAGGTTTGCCAGTTTGTTTGTTTTTTTTTAAAAAAAAAAACAATAGCCAAGCCTCATAATCTGCATGATTCTCAATTATATATACAAATTATATACAAATATATAATTCTTTCCCTATTCCCATTCATAGGAACATGGGGAACTGTTTTATACAGACCACAGAGCTATATGGACCAGTCGTCCATATAGCTCTGTATCACCCACATGGGCTCTCAGTAGCTTTCCAGGGTTTCAAGCATAGGGTGTTCCCAGTCCCACCAGGAAATGTCAGTGGTTGAACCTGAAAAAGCAGGTGACATAATGGTCAACTATCCCAATCTGAACAAAATTAAAAAATTCCTTCTAGTAGCACCTTAGAGACCAACTAAGTTTGTTATTGGTATGAGCTTTCATGTGCATGCACACTTCTTCAGGACATCTGAGCAGGACATCCCAGAATTACAAAAGCCATCCCAGCTTCTGATTGGATCCAGTTCTGGCTTCCATGAGAATGCAGCCCCCAAATTTACCTGCTTTGGGGGGGCATGCTCTCGTACAAATCACGTGGCTCCCACAAGACGTATTTTTGGGGAGCAGTGCTCTCATGGGCATCCCAATTTCCCTCCACGACATAATGAAGGCTATAATATGACCCCCCACTGAGCTACAGCCATTCCCTTCTCTTACAGGAAGCTGCAGCCCTATACCCAATTTCCCCACAGAACCCAGTACATACATGCAAAGGAGTGCAATTTAAATATTTTCATTTTCAAATTAACAGACCATCCCAGTGTCACTCACTGCTGAACACAGAGATTGCAGTGAGACATAGGAATTGCAGGACTCTCTAACATATGAAAGGCCCAGGACATTTGAAATATTAAATATTAAAAGCTGATATAAAATTTTGTTCAGACTGCAAGTTTTCACCAATGCATACTCTGGAGAGCTGGTATCAAGTGCTATCAGACATTGCCCCTCCTGCAAATGACCACATTTGGCCTCATCTCTGAAACACAATTAGGTGCAGAGCTACAGAGGACTCCCTAAGAAAGCAGTTTGTGTTGCCAATCACATTATATGCCACTGCCACTGTTACTTAAGGTAACTGCTACAGAGTTAACTAGAATCAGAATCTGAATTAAATATTTGTTCCATCAAAATAGGGAATATGAACAAGGAAAATAACCTCTGGTTTTCCATCTAGTGGCTTTTTGCCATTTCTGTCACTTGCGGGAGGGGGTGCAGGAGGAACAACTATAACTGATATTTCATATAAAACCAAATGGAGCTCTTCAACAAAAATATTGCTGTGTGAAGTGCTTTTGCAGGATTCCATCCCATTCTCCAGTCTGTCACCATTCTGTGCCCACTGAGCATGATCAGGCCATACTGGGCTGGTTTGGGTTGGCCCCCATTCCTTTTGGTAGCCCTGTTTAGGGAAGCTTTTAATGTTTAATATATTATTGCATTTAATATTCTGTTGGAAACCGCCCAGAGTGGCTGGGGAAACCCAGCCAGATGGGTGGGGTATAAATAAATTATTATTATTATTATTATTATTATTATTATTATTATTATTATGGAAGGTGTGGGCACACTTGTCTATGGACAGCTGTCTCTTCCGTCCTGGGAGCATTGTAAAATAGCTTGTCAGTGGGAACCAGGATGTAACCTATCCAGAAAATGAGAGAAAGCTTTCTACCATATGGATAGCCTATTTTAGCAATTTGGAGCCTTGTGTGGATCAGTATAATGATTTTACAGGTGGTTTTATGGGTGTTTCATCAGTACTTTATTGTTATTGTTCTTCCTGAATTGCAACCCACCTTCAGATCCTATGATGTAGTAGAGCCTGAGAAAAATACGTATATAATGGACTGTTGTTGCAGCCACTCCATTCTACTTCACCTTCCAACTTTGGTTGTCAGAGGGTTCCCCCCCTCCCCTCAGGGCACGTTCTGGCATCTCCACACACACACATGCTCCCGGGCTCTCTTGAACACAAGGAGACTCCTTCACGTGATCAGAGAGCCCACCATATTATAGTACCTGGTGACATTGACACACTCACATTGACACACTTCCATTAATCTCATTGATTTTTGCTGAATTGTGCCCTATACAATAGAAAATTAAAAGAAACCTAAAAAGTGAATTATATTATCACAAAACAACACAATCAGTAGGGAAGCTGAATTGTCCATAGCTACCACCCACTAAGCTCTTTTAATTGAAAGGTGAAACTGCCTCATTGTTACTGACATTCATCCAAAGTAAGGCCAACAGCCAATAAGTTTGTGCTTACAGATAAGACAACCTTGCATATATTTGTCTTGCCTACCCCTTTCTTTCTTATGTTTATTGTCCATTTCTATTTGCCATAGAGTTATATTAATCTACTTTATTTTTATTCAGTCAGCTTTATCTCCAAAACCCCTTGGAACGACTTGGCATTTGAATCGTGTTTATTAACAGGCATATGGTCATAAAAGAAAACTCACTCCAGTTGGTAAAGCCTGAAGGTAAGCCCAAAATAATTTGATTGTTTGTAAATCATTGTCACTTGAATATTTTCTCAATATAGCTTAATTATAATTCAACACACTGTCAAGTGTTGGTTGGGGGAGACTCCATTGTAATGTGCTTCCTGGGAAAAAGGAAGCTGAGATCTCTTAGCTAGAGCTGCTCTTTATTATTTATGTATAATTCTTCTGCACTACCGAACATCTGCTAATAAATTTGATTCAAATTTCCATTATAGCTTTCACCTTCATCATTCAATCCCTGCATGTGTTCTTGCATCAGATGAGAATTCATGTTATTTACTTATCGCTGACTATTCCTGATCCCATTAACAATTTAGCCCTGATAGTTTTCTGCTATGTTTAAAAATGTTTAGGGCAAACAAATCCAGTTTAACTTGTAAGAAGGACTTCGAGAGCAGTCCTGGGAGCTAATTGACAGGTGGTCACCTTGGAATTATGCTGCAACCATACCACGAAACGTTTATTAGGAGCTATGGATACAGAAGGTGATCAAGAGCATCAAAAAGCTATTACTTTCACTTCTGGGTTTTGTCAGTCTTCTGTTCCTTTGTGCTTCCGCATTTGTAGATAAGCTTAAAAATCCAGATCAAATGTAAAACTTCCTTTGAACACTCTCAGATCTGTTGTATTGATTTGGTATTCTGCTTTATTCCCACATGATGCAGTTGTTCCACAAATGTTCGGAACACAAGACCAGGGGGCAAACTACCAAGTCATGCCTAGAATTTTTCATTTAGCGCAACCACTGATAATGATGACTTAACTCTCTGTGCATATAGCGTAAAGTTAGAGGGCAACTGAAAACAGACAGGGGGAGTAAGTGAGTGAGTGAGACAGCTCGCAAAGGTGGTTTATTATATACGAATAGCAATAGCTGATCCGTAGGCAACAAAAATGGTGGGATCTTCAAGCAACTTCAAGCAAGTATTGTTAAGGGTGAAAAAACCCTGAGCGGGGCAAATTCTAATATTATCCAGTGAATTTCTATATATGTTTTAGAAACTAATAAAATTGCCTGATTGTGACTACACTTAAATAGCAATAGGTCCCATTGAACTCAACTGGAAAGTGATGGGGAAGTAATGGAAATATTAAATTAGTGATGTGATGTGCATTTCATTATTCCTTCTTCTTTGGAATATTCAGAAAATTCCATCTCCTTATAATAAATTTGTTATAAATACACATAACATGCACAAAAGAAAAGTGGACAAATCTAGCAATATGGAGAATGTGCATACAAGATAAAGAACAAATATTGAAATGTTGGCTTGTTGACTCTTATGCATCCCTTCCAATGTCTATCACCTGAATCTGCTTCACACATTGCCATTTTAAACATTTTTGCTTTAGAATCATAGGGTTGGAAGGGACCTGAGATTCATCTAGTCCAATCTCCTGCTATGCAGAAATCCCCCAACTCTCATTTTCACAAACATTGTTATTTAGTATTTCTCTTACTGTATGAGAATCCTCTGCAACAACAAATGTGGAACAATCCCCCATTTTTGTCTGGATGGGCCTTTGGTCTGCTCCAGCAACACACTTCTTAAAATTTTCATGTTCTTAAAAAGGACTCATCCCAATGTCCAAGCAGCTGAGTATCCAGCCTTTCAAGATCAATGGTCGACCATACTTAATGTCCAAACCAAGATTAACAGAGTACAATTAGCCCCACTGTTGATCTCCAAGTGAAGACTGGTATCAAGAGTAAAACATGAGATGGATGCATGAAAGCAAATCTAGCTGTCAGAAAGTTGAGATTGGCTGCTGCGTCCTGTTGCATTCATATTTGTTAACAAATCTGGGGCACTGTGTATTAATGTGTGAAATAGCCCATAAAGACATAATGCTCCATTTCCTCTCAACCCCCATTCCTCCCATAGCTACAAAAAGCGAGTGTCATAGCAAGGTTCTACCATCTAGAAACAGCCATTATTAACACTAAGTTATCCCAGTGGCAGGCAGCAAAGAAGTACTAATGACGTGGCATCTTCCTGTAGTTAATTGCTTGCTTAAAAAAGGTAAAGGGACCCCTGACCATTAGGTCCAGTCGTGTCTGACTCTGGGGTTGCGGCGCTCATCTCGCTGTATAGGCCAAGGGAGCCGGCGTTTGTCCGCAGACAGCTTCCAGGTCATGTGGCCAGCATGACAAAGCCACTTCTGGCGAACCAGAGCAGCACACAGAAACACCGTTTACCTTCCGACCAGAGCTGTCCCTATTTATCTACTTGCTCTTTGACGTGCTTTCGAACTACTTGGTGGGCAGGAGCTGGGACCGAGCAACAGGAGCTCACCCTGTCGCAGGGATTCGAACCGCCGGCCTTCTGATCGGCAAGCCCTAGACTCTGTGGTTTAACCCACAGCGCCACCTGGGTCCATCAATAAGCGGAGAATATGTGATCTTGTCTGCTTAGTATGACTCTTTGCATTGTTCTGAAGGGGAATATAAGTTCACACATGCAAACATTTATTGCATATTTATTCTCCACATGAACTATCACTTTCCTGCAGAAGTGGTATTAAACTTATTTTCATGGGATGACATGACTCCTAAACTCTTTAAATCTTCGAAAATAACTTGTTTTAAAGTCTAAAATAATTCAAGATTATACTCAGTACTCCTGGTTTTCTTTTACATAATAGTTATATAATGTCCAAGTACCTTCTTTAATAACAGCAATCCTAATCGGAAATTAAAATAACAGGAGTTTGGCTATTTAAATTGGAATCTGTTTAGACCTCACATGGAGCCCCTGGAACTCCTGCCAATATGAGTGTGGATTGTACACCTTGGGCAACATATGGCCATCGGGTTTCTGTTAATATCGCTGGCAACATTACATGGGAAGACTTAATTGTTGGATTTTTTTTCTAGAGCATTTTCCATAATGTGTAATTTAAACAAAGGATTTCTCTCTTTTTTATATCATGCTGTGCCTTTCTAGTGTTTAAACACTTCCCACTGTTAGGAAAACCTGCAAATTAGGAATTAACAAAATTAACCAGTGCAATTTAGACATCAGCTTAATCAGCCTTGATGTGCTTCCTGAGATGGCTGCAGAACAGCGATTGCCCGAAAATGCATTCTAATGGGTTTGGTTGAACATTTGGACTACGTTACAGAAAATAACAACTCACTAACATGCACAGCTGAGACCACATCACACAAATATATAGCTTTTTTCCATTTAGCTTGGATCCTACCCCCTTCTGGGGTTTTGCAATATGGGCGATAAGCTGTACTTTTGCAGAGTTAAGGTAGTGTGAACATGGCTAAAAAAAGAGCCGGTATGAGAGCTTTCTAGATATGGAAGGTAATATTTACGTCTCATCCCTTGTAAGACAAGGCAATGAATAATAAGCCTCTGAACAACTCATTACCTTCCGTGCATCTCGTCTTCTCTGGTTTTTCTCTTGAATGATAGTAACTTTCCTTTCACGTGTCAGATCTAACTATGGCTGATGAATTAATGTTGACCGTATGTACAGACTAAGGGCCAAAATATAACTTTGCTAGATATGAGCATGCAGTGACCATATCTAGTGTTCCCTTACTTAATTACAGGCCTGGAGTGTGCGATTTTTATTGGGAAGACAGAGTACAGGGAAAGGGAGTCCTATCTTTTTCACCCCCAGTGTGACTGGAATGAACACCCTGCCACTAGGAGCCTGGGGGAGGCGGAATCTCAATTATCAACACCTGGGGCATGTGTGTTCTGACTGCACTGGAGGGGGAAGAGATAATGTTGTGTTATTTTCCCCAAAAGGATCACAAACACACACACACACACACACACACACACACACACACATGCTTGCAGTCAAATAAAAAAATAACAGATATGTAGCTGTATCTACATATTATTTGTGTGTTTCCCTTTTTAAACACTTCAAACAATGTTCCCCCCCCCCCATTGGAATTGTAAAGTTCATGAACAGTTGATATAAGTTAATATTAAAATCCTGCTATTATTTTTCTACCACTGAAGACAGATTCATCAAGCTAAGTCTTCTTGGTTATTGATTTTTATTAATTCATAGGCTGATATTCAGGTTCTAGAGAGCTGACCCTTGTGTTGCCTCCTGTTTAGTGCTGAGACAAACTGAAAGCAGAGCTGGCTACCAACCAGGATGGGTTTAAAACTAGATTAAACAGATCCATGGAGTACAAGGGCTGCTAGCCATGATCACTATGTTTTACCTCCTCTGTTGGACGCAACATCTCTGAATGCCAGTTACTGAGAATCGCAAGCAGGATGAATGCTACTCAGGTCGTGCTTTGGAGCTTCCCAAAGGCATCTGGTTGGCGCCATGAGAACAGTCTGCTGGACTAAATTAGCCAATGGTCCAGCAGACTGTTCCAATGTTCTTAGACCTTATTCCCAACAAACGTTCCTGCTCTGAGGTGGGGATGAATGAGGATTGAATAATTTCCTGATCCTTGTCATGTACACACAGGTAAAGGCAGAAATGAGGTAGGGGAAGTTTTACTGTCAGTTTTCTTAACAGTGAACAAGAATTGTCAACATCATGTTAAACAGTGACTCTAACAAAAAAGAATTGTGGAAAACAATGATTTACATGTGAGTGATTGTGCTTAAGAATGTGACTACTAGACTAGAACGATCCAGTAGGCATGCGCTGCCAAATTCTTGTAAACACAAACACAGCAAGATGTGCATCACTGCTGATCATCTTCTTTATCCTAAGACAAACATGGCACTCAGGATTGCCTCCTGGCCTCTCCCAGGCTAGAAATCTATAAGGCTGAAGAATACAAGCGCTTGAACACACTTGTTGATAGTCAACATAGTTTGGAAAAGGTTCAAAAAAGCAATTTTACACATGAAACAGTGAAAAAGTCTGCAGGTTGCCTTGGACAAATGATTATATTTACTTCCCTTGTTTTGGGGGAGTATTACAAACACATAGGAAACACGAGAGTCTTTGATGTGCTTCTCTAGAGTAAGGGAGGTGGGAGTTGGCCCTATCTCTTTCACCTTTCCCACATCTCACAGAAAACTTTTTACAAGCAGCCTGCCTGAACACTCCTTCCAGCATTTGCCCATAAAACTTCATTACATTTATTAAATATGCAATGGAATATTTACAACAGCTATACTCTGCGAAGCATTTCTGTGAATAATTAAAATTAAACTCCTACTTCTCTTGTCAAGCACGTGATCAACGTGTATGTATGATACATTGTCCATCTATTCTCCTTGCTCTCTTATCCGCTGGTTTCTGAAATCAAGACTGTGCTGTACAAATGTAGCACATTTGTGCAATTTCAGCACAACAGTTTACTACCCTTTTCCTCATTAGTGATGCTTTAGCTTTTTTTAGCTCATATGTTGAACAGTTTCTGATCATGTTTAATCATATTAGAGGGAACCATTACTGTGTAACGGTTTCCTTTTTTCTTCTTCTTTGCTGCACTGAACTCTCTTGTTTGTGTTTCATTTAAGTTTGCAAGAACTTACACTAAACACTTTTGGGTTTTAACTAAGTTGTGAAATTCTGAAAGCTGGCAAAGAGAGGCGCAAGGTTGCATTCCATGCTGCACGAATGCAAGGATGCTTGGGCAATAAAACCTCTACATCCCCCCCTTCCCATTCAGATCCTAGCTCCTCTTAAAAGCATCACCTGAGGGTTCGGACACCCTCAGGAAAGGTCTGGAATGCAGGGCAAGGGGCTACAGTGCAAGGGGGGGAATTAGGAATGATCAGGTGGGAGACAGCTTGTGGGCATAGGAGCCCTATAAACACAAGCTGCTCGCACCCAATTTTTCCCAACTCCCACCCACCCTGCATTCCATCACTTGTCTTTACTGTGGATAAGTGCAGTAGAGATAACCACCAATAGTCTTGAAGCAGACAGGCATTCTGAATTGCACACATACACACACACACACACACAGAGAGAGAGAGAGAGAGAGAGAGAGAGAGAGAGAGAGAGAGAGACTATCTAGCACACAAAAAGTATAGTTAAGACAGGGCTGAGGAATCTGTGGTTGCTGTTGGACTGCAGCTGTCATCATACCTGACCATTGGCCATGCCTGCAGGGGCTAATGGTTGTTGAAGGCTAATGACATCTGGAAAACCACACGTCCCTGGTCCCTGATATAAGGAACAGGCACAGATCCCTTCTTGCCAAACTCCAGATCCTAAGGGGGTCAGTGCAACCCATTCAAGTGATGTAAAAGCTTGGGCTCAGGGTTTAGATATGATAGACTCATATTCAGTAGTGTTCAGTGGGGCTCCTGAGGCAAGTAGACATGTAATGTATTTTCGGTACACTTCCAGATATCAAGATAGTTCCCTTGCTTCTGATTTGACATTTTGTGAAACCATAGGTAGAAACTCATTCTCTCATCATGATTCCTGGAGGAAAAACATTTGCAAGATGCCGTTATATTCACAGGGTCTTCTTTAGAGCAATCTGTCCAGTGCGAACTTCCCCTCTTCAGTACCAGGACTGCACTGTATGTGTGAGAGGACTGCCTAAGGCCAGCTGTACTAGCTGTCCTGCATCTGTTCAGAGAAATCAAGTGACGGTTCACCCACTGAAGCACCACCTTTGAATTTCTCACTGTATCATTACCCCAACTATTCATTCACCCTTGACTTATTTTCTTTTTGATGTGTGCTATCTGGAGAGGAGGCATGTACACAGGAAGGTCCTTAAGGCACTATATAGAATTAAAAATGCACATTCACTCAAAATTAATGAGTAAGCAATACAGAAATACTACAACATGTTTATCATGACTAAAACAAACTGTTATTTTCCTTTTTCTGCCTTATAGACACTTATCTCTACCAGTCCAATAAGTCAACCATTTTCAGAGCACAGTAAAATTAACTCCAAAGTAAGAATCCTGGTGGTCTTTATAGCTTTCTAAATCCATTCTTCTACTACTTATGCTTTTAACCCTGCTCCCGGTTTTTCTGCCACTTTCTAATTTTTCTTTACTTATTCCATTTTGTTTCATCCATTGCAGGTCCAGCATTAAGTTTCCTTTACAGCTGTCAGGAAGTTCAAATTGCTTCTGTGAAATTATTACTCCCACACTCAAGATGCTTCCGGATACATCATTGTGATTCAAGACGGTAGCACCCTAAAGAACTCTAGGAGACTGGCAGATTCATAGGATAATCAGACTCCCTGGCCTTGTTTTCTTGCCCACTGCCTTCTATTTCCTTCGGATTTTATCGATGTAAGTTGAAAACTCTAATGCATTCTGCTTTTAAAAAAATATATCAGAAATTACAGGAGTCCTGGGAAAGTAGTGCTTGTGTAAGAGAGATTGCTAATGCCAATTCTGTGATTATAGGAAGTGAACAATAAACAAGAGAAAACAGTATGCACTGAACTTCTTATTTTACGTTTATTTTACTATGCGAAGCACAAATAAGCAAATATATATAAGTTCCTAGTGCTGTTGAGGAATTACAGAATTTGAAAGGTCTGAATATGAATAGCAGGTATGTGTATGAACTGATTAAGAAAAAAAAACATAGAAAAGAAATAGATGTAAGGAAGGGGGTGTCAGGGAGGAGGAGAGCTAACAGGACTGGGACTGTCCAGCTGCTGGGAAGCAGGGGCAATCTCTGACTCCTCTCCGTCTGAGTCTGTGCTCACACTGAGGACTCTCACCACCCAGCCCCATCCTGGAAATGGCCTGCTTCTTCTGAACTCCCCTTGATCACCCAACCCTCCTGCATCAAGAATCCCCCCAGCTTGTCCCTTCCACAGACTGGTCCCCTGTGTCACACCACCACTGTCCTGGGTCCAAGTCATCATCATCTGTGTCATCCCTGGGGGGCTCTTGGGTGGGCAGTGCCCACCACTCTTCCTGATCCAGCCAGTCTCTGACACAACGTGGCATCATCTACACCCTTTCTATAAATGGGAAACCTGGGTGACAAATGCTGGAAAATTATCATAAAACTTTCTTTATATGCAGTGCGGGCCCTGTTCTTCCCAACTGATGCTTCACAACAACCACTTGTGAATGTTAATAGGAACACGGCAGTCTTAGCCATTTCATTCAGATGTGCATATCTGCTACTCGCTAAAAAATGTATTTGGTGCCTGGTGAGTGGAGCTCAGATTCTCGTCTTGCTTTCTGTTAAGATTCTGTCGTGCTGCTGCTTCTGATCAAGAAAGGCATAGCAAATTTCCATTGTCAGTTGACTCTCTTTTTAATTTCAAGCTTTAATTTACTGTCCCACCCATATTTCTTCAAAGGTCGTTACATCAATTGCTTTGAAAGCTTCGCATCGCACCAGGCAAACTTCTTCCTAATGGTCTTGGGCTCAGTTGCCAAGTTAAGATTTCACAATGTCTACACCTTCTTGGATTTTCACATTTGTAATATTTCAAAGATACACTGCTGAAATCATGCTATTCTTTAGAAAGCCACTTATTCCCCCTTTTCAATGGCTTGCGGGGTTTTGAAACTCTCTTTCCCGATATCTAGTTAAATGTATTTCGTAATGATTTTCCATTATGGGTTTTCCCCATATCTGTTAGACGTCACAACAAGAGAAGACAAAGGCGTAGGAAGGTCAGGTGGTACCCAGTGCGGAAAATTCCTTGTCACACACACCCCCATTGATCCCCCCCTGCAAAAATGGTTTTACGATATTTCATATTTTCTTACAAAGGAATAATAACAAGTAAAAATAATAAAAAAAACCTTTTATTTATATCCCGCCCTCCCCGGCCGAAGTCGGGCTCAGGGTGGCTAACATCAGATACATAAAATTGGTATAAAATCAAACAATAATTACCTCCTAAAAACATCTCAAAATCAAATTAAAGTCTAATTAGATGGCTTTCAACAGGGTTAGGGTTGGGAACAGTAAGTGCTCCATTGAACTGAAATTTCAGCCTTCACGACATAGGAAAACAGCCAAGTAAACAGCTATTTTGGTGGAGGAGGGTCAAGATATTAACCGATATGCATGAAATTTCATACATATAATCCCTAGTATAGTAAGATAAGACCTTTGGAGCAGGCATTTTAAAAAAAAAGTTTTTTATGAACCGTCCTAGTAGGGCAGTAATTGTTCCCTAGTAGGGCAGTAATTGATACAGGTAGGTAGCCCTGCTGGTCTGCCATAGTAGCACCTTAGAGACCAACTAAGTTTGTTCTTGGTATGAGCTTTTGTGTGCATGCACAAAAACTTGATAATTTGTTTCATTATGGAACATGGGGCAGTCCACCCCCTACACCCCCCCTTGCTATGCCCCTGAAGACAGTATTGAAGGAAGTGGGAGAGATAAGAAACTTGTGCTTCAAGGAGATTCAAGAGGCTGGGTGTTTGTGTGTTTGTGCGGAATAAGCTTTGTTTCACACTTCATGTTTGGGATGTGATATTTCTGGAATATTATAGACTTATGTGAGGATTGACTGTTCTACCATTAGGCAGCATGAGCAGTAGCAGAAAGGTATAGAGGATTGAGCTGTGTGTGTCCCTGGACCTGTCCTGTGGCCCCTGCTCTCAGCAGCAATGGAGGAGGATTTCTTATAATCAATGCTGAAGTAAGATTCAACCTCAGACACCATACCTCAGTTGGTAGAGCAGGAGACTCTGAATCTCTGGGTCATAGCTTCAAGCCCCACATTAGGTGAAAGACTCCTGCTATTGCAGGACATTTGGACTAGATGGCCGCTGTGGTTCCTTCCAACTCTACAATTCTATGAGCTGGTTCAGTAGGCTATTGTACATGGTATGGAAAGTGGGGTGGTCCCACCCAGCCTATTGCCTAAGGCATCAAAATGTCCTTGGCTGACCCTGTAGAGAGTGGGCTGGTTCACTTTGCTGTTTCTTCTAAGCTTATCCATAGGAAGTTGACATGCAGAGAAACTGTTCATGGCATAAATTGAAGGAATTCATAACTTCTGGTCTCTCATGATTGAATGATTTTATTTAATTTCTCCCAAGTTCATTTGAGATATCTATCTATCGAGGCCCCATCTGCATTATACATTTAAAGCAGTATCACACCATTTTAAACGGTATTGGCTTCCTACAAAGTAGGGCCATAGCTATGCAGGGAGGGGGGAAATCGGGATATTTTAGCTCTGGGTGAAGCTTCCAGAAGGGCGCCATTGAGGCCCAAGCCTATGTGTGTGCGCATGCAAATGGGAAGGGGGGGCACCAAACTGGGTCTTTGACCCAGGTGAAATAAAGCCTAGTTTTGCCCCTGTCAAAAACAGCCAAGGAACTTTCGTCTGTAAAGGGTTTTGAGAGTTGTTAAAAAATGCCTATGCCTGTCATAGAACTACAATTCCAGAGTTCCCTGAAAGAGTGGATGGCAAACCACTTCGATAGCTGTAGCTCTGAACAACACTCATCAAGATTAACAAACTGTCGTCTCCTAACAACTCTCAGCAAGCTTAACAAACTATAGTTCCCAAGATTCTTTGGGGAAAGCCATGACAGTTTAAAGCGGCACAATAATGCTTTAAATGTATAGCACAGAGAGTGTATAACTTTTCAGAGTTGAAGTATACCTTTAGAAAGAGGGTTTGAATACCTAATCTTGGAACCACATTTCTTGAATCCAAAGGATTGCAAATGTTAAATTTGTTTTAACTCCATTTCTCTCTAAATAGTGCTGCTATAATTTCACTTTTTCATTTTAAATACTTTCGCAACTGCAGGGATACCAAGTGAAGGCCCAACTAAACACAAGAATGAAATGTCATTTCTTTAGCTACTTTCCCCAATTTCTTTCCGGTACATGGGAGTTTATAAACTGTGTTGTTAAAAGCCCAAATGATTTACTCTAATCCTGTGGCAACTTCCATCCATGCAATCATCAGTAATGATGTGTTTTGAATAATGCAGCTGCAAATTGATTTGGGGCATTTCCCTACATACCTATATAGTGTGCTTCATTGCAAAGAGAGTGCGCATTGTCATGTAGATGTCTTTGATTTATTCTAAAATACTCTCATTCAGGACAAGGCTATTCAGTGATCTCCACTACTTTGAATGATTGCAAGTCTCAATATTTTTTTTATTCACTACCTATAACGATAAAGCTATTTTCAGCCTCAAATAAGGGATCAAATTTATTATAGCAATTGAGATGGAGACAGCCACAAAATATTTGTCTTGGCTGTGGTGGTGCATGGTGCTTAATAGGAGAGGAACTTTTTTTAATAGATCAGATTTTGAAATGGAGTGAATAGTGCACGGTGCGATTCTTGCATCGGCAGCCTTTGTTTGAACTGACTGTCAAACAGACTCATCAGCCAGGCACTCTGAGGAAGAATTTACAGACATGAGTTGCTGCAGTCATCTTCTCTGCAGATGTCTTTGTGACGTGCACCGATAAGGGGACATTTGAGAAGAAACCATCTATTTCGCAGGGAAACTAGTTAAGCCGTGCAAATGAGAGTTCAATTATAGCAAAGCTGTCTCCAGGAAGGGAAAGACACGCTCTTTAACAGCCAAAGTGATTGGTTTGTGCAGTCTACTACATCCGGCCTGTTCAAACATTTTTATTTTGCGGGGGGGGGGGGGGGGGAGAGATGCTGCCTTCAAGGTCATGAGGAATTTCTTCTGCATTAAGCCATAGTGGCTTCTGTTCAGTTTATTTATCAATATATAAACCATTGGCCAGAGTGTAGGTCAGGTATAAATATCATTTGCAGTAGGTCATGATACTAACACCTGCAGTGCAACATCTTCAAAGGATAATGTGAAAAATCAAATTATGTAATTGTAAACTCTCAAATCAACACTTCAAGAACTCTCAAAGACTTAGTGTCTTTAACCTGTTTGTCCCAGTTGTCTTGTGATGATGGCAGTGTTTATTCCATAAAGGCAGAGCTTTTCTTTCAGCCGGAACTCACTGGAACTTAGTTCTGGCACCTTTCAGGTGGGCACCATTGCCATTATAAGAGAACAAGGGAGGCATTTGTGGTGAGTTATGGCACCTCTTTTTCTAGAAAAATAGCACTGCATAAAGGATATGCAATTTTATTTACAATAGGCAATGCACCCATATTTTCCGGAAGACAGTAATAGCTATATAGATCTTACAACTACTTCACAGGGGACAGGGTAGCAAATAATAGAGCAGTGACCCCAAAGTTCATAAGTAAACTCTTGTTGTCAACCACAAAGGTGCACTGATGGAAATCTTAATGTTTTTCAAAAGCTTACCCTAGTGAGCAAGAGGTTCAATTAGTTACAGAATGCTCTATCATTAAGGATATATGAAAAAACTAAACCACAAAGAGCTTTACACACACACACACAAACAAACATATATTTATTACACACACAGCAGCCATATTTTATAGCTTAGCAGTATCCTATACATTGAATTTGCACATTTCATTTCATTTTATTTGCAGCTGCAGAAGCCAGAGAACACACTTAGTACTACAGTGTGTGGGATCGTGTAGGGAGAACAAATGTTTAGTTCTATTGCACTTCGTATTCTGCATGCTAAATTTCAGTTGCCATGATGGCATGTGTATCTGATGCTGTCGCCATGGACTTCTTGTCAAAAATCAGCCTGCAATCAGATCTTATCTATTGTATCGGAGACCATAAAAAGAAGATGCAGCTCATTGTATGATAGCAAATTCATGAGAGCTGATTGTATACATTACAAGGAGTCATGACATAGTGCCTTTAGAGAGTATTTTCATAATTTAGATATATTCCCTTACATGGGATGCTAGTAAACAGTTTTAAAGAGATTGTAATTTAATTATTTGCTTTAAGGTCAGTGAAAAATTGAGATTGCTTTACTCAGTGGTTGGGAACTCTTTAGATTACTTTTCATTCTCATTTGTCAGAATTTTGGAGCCAGGAATATGGCATGCCCAGATTTTGTGACAATGTGCCTCACATGATGGGAGATGGATGTGGACTTCTTCCACCATGCACAAAACATTTATTGTGAGCAAGGCAGCCACATATGAATATGCATGTTTGATTCACAATACTTGCATGACACACACTGAGCAAATCACCTTTACATTCCACATGGATAGGTACAGTATACATTTCCCAGGCACTAAACATCACACGCATGGTGCCAGATGTGCACACTCACACGGTCTGGTCTCCGTTCCCATCATTCAAGTGATATGACTGGCCTAAGTTCCAAGTTCTCATCTGAAAAGCTGCAGGGTCAATAGAATGTCACTCTGAATCTTCTGCCCTCTCATAGTTGCTACACCTCTGGAGGTGAAGTCAAATTGCTTTGTTAGCAGCGCCGGTGACCTCCATGGGGCACAAGCCTAGGCACTATGGATGGAGGTCCTGGGCTGCCCAGATGAAAAGACCCCCCTCTCAGCCTAGCTGATGTGGTCCAAAGGAAAGCAGAGCCATGCGTTTGGCACCAGCTTGGCTGCAAGAGTTGCCGGAAGGAGGCGTATAAGGCGCCATCCAACCGTTTTAGAGACTCCACTCCAGATTTGTGTAGGATTTACTCTTTAGCTTTTTCTTCTCCCAAAGATATCCCACAATGCATTGGAGGTTTGGGACCAGAATTTTCCTTCTTCTAGATTCGCTACATTCCCAGATTGATCAACCCCATCTGCTGCTCACTTCACTCTATGGCATGTGCAGAAACCGCCTTCTTGATTGTTAGATGCACTATTGGTCTTGTCCTCTCAATCCGCTGGAGCCTGTCTTCACATGCAGTCCCTAACTCACTGAGGGTTTGAGACCCATTGACTCTCTTCATCTGGTTTAGCCAGCTAGTCGAAGCTGTTCCCAGTGATTGGCTACTGTCATATCTTCTAGGAGCCACAGCTGAGAGCTGAGTGCAGGGTGGGGGCCAAAGGTTGAGTATGACGTACCCCCCACCAGAAGTACTATCTCTCCCCCCAATACCCCATACACCCCAATGCAGACATAAGAGAGGAATTAATAGCAGCTCTTGGCGGCTTGCTCAGGCTGCCTTTGCATCGTTTGCTTGGCCACAATACAGCCTTATCTGTTGCTGCTCAGGAATAGAAATGAATAGGAACAGCAGATCATGCCCTGCTTAGAATCAGGCTGTGCTGGAGACAAATGTTAATAAGTGAAATTGTGGCACCTACACGATAGTGTGCAATGAATGTACAAATCAGTTAATAACATACTTTCCAATAAATGTAGCATTTGTGAGCAAAATGTTTATTTTGGGAAGCGTTTTGTACCTTCCTTGGCAGCTATATTGTTATTTAAGCTTTTTCTATAGCACAAGTGTTGACCAGCTTCAGAGACAGGAATCATAGATTGCTCCATTCAGAGTACTGAGTACTGGACCATTAATCCCATTAATGACTAATTTGTCCATTAAAATCAATGGGGTTTCTTGTGAAACTCCTCACCAATGAGAATGTAAAATTTACAGTTAGCCCTGCTTATTGTGTGGAAAAACAGGAGATGCTTAATCTTACAGAGTATGGACGCTCTGTAGACCTTTTTTAATCATTTTGAGAAGAAACATGCTATTTATTTTTCTGAAATCAGTGCAGACTAAAGGTGCTCAGTTCTGTACACTTATCCCATTTCCAATAATTATGAGAAGGTTCTGGGGACAAGTAAGAATGAGAAGGTTACAACTGGGTGTAAGGAAATGTAACCCACACAGAAAATAACTGATAGTGTCCTCACCTCAATTTGGGTTTTTTTGAACAGGAATATTTTTTTAAAAAAAGCTTTAACTTCCAACTGCATAGCATTTGTTAATTTGTGTCACAACCCTAATATTACTTAAACATAGATTTTCATTCTTAATGTTAATGGAAGGCAGCATGAGCTGTCTAAATTGTGCATTAGAAAGGAGTGATAGATTACAGGTCTTCACATTCTTTAACTAATAAAAATTATCTGAATTCTCCAATTTTATCCCCATAAGCAAAGCACAGAAGTTTCAGATTGTGCAGATCTGTTAAATTACACTTACATTAAACATCCTAGATGAGCAAGTTAAATTAGTTGGATTTAGCAGTTTTTGTCCTCCATACATGTAGCTTAGTGCTTCCCTGGATATGAAGGTCTGAGGATGCATATTCTGAAAGTCCTGTCATCAGATTACTTCTAATCATAGAAATAATAGACAAATATATGTTTCTTTTTATTGGGCCAACGGAGGACTAAGAATGTGTTCAGTTTTTAAGCATGTTTTAAACTGGTTTTTTTTTAAGTTTTAAAAACTGTTTTTCATTGTTGCTTGCTTTTAATTTTTCCTTATTGCTGTCCCTGCCATCCTGGACTCCTTCACGAAGAAGGGCAGGAGAATAATTAACTAAATAATAATAAAAATGACTAAATTATAACAAGCTACATAGAAACTCCCAAACGGAAAGTTATGGGTTTGGATATAGTCAAAGTGTTTGTGTAAGATTGTAATTTCCCTATATGACTTGAAAGAAGAGTAAAACTCTATTCTCACCTCCCCCTACCAAATAACAGTGCAATCTTATACATGTATTCTCAGTAGAAGGAATTCCACTAAAGTTCAAGGAGGTTTTTGATTGCTGCATTAAACCAAGAATTGTTTAGTATCCACAAGGGCATTAAACCAAGAATTGTTTAGTATCCACAAGGGCAGAAGTCACTACAGTTGTACTTTGGAAATCGAACAGAATCCGTTCCAGAAGCTCCTGCAGCCAATCAGAAGCCTCGGAAGCCACAACGGGCATTCGGGTTCCAAAAGAACGTTCGCAAACTGGAACAATCACTTCCGGATTTGCGGCATTCGGGGGCCAAAATGTTCTAGTTCCAGGGTGTTTGGGATCCCAGGTACGACTGTAATGTGTTGCCTGTGGGTGCCAGTATGCCTGCCAGGACCTCCTACATAACCACAAAAGATCTTAGTAAATAGTCCCTCCAAAAATCACACACTGTATAAAGGTAAGTGTCACATCCATTCTTCCGCCCACTTTTGCTTCTGACCCCACCCACCGCTAGAGATACTATATGACTTGATTAGATTGGAACTGAGGGTACTTGCATTTTCCAGAAGTCTCAGGTCTCCTAAATAGAGAGTGGCGATGTTCATAGTGGAAAATCACTATATACTTGCAATCTTTTCTCCACTTGGTGATATGTAAGACCACCTTCCCAGGGAAAACTGAGCCCTTTTTGAAACAAGGTGCTGGAGAAACATTCAAGATGCTTTCTTGGCAATTCTCGGAGTCATGAAGTTCTTTCAGCAATATAAGTAGTTGAGGAAGAGCTTGATGGTGCAGGTTTCTCCTCAGGTACAATGGACTGGTTCTGCTTTCCATCCCTGCAGTTTAAATGACAATGACGATGAATCTATTAAAAGACAACAGATATTATACCAGACAAACTCAGCCTGCAATCCTACACATGCCTACCAGTGAGACTTTCTTCTGAGTTGGCATGCAGAGGAATGCACTGTTAAGCACTTTTAAGTCCATTGATTTCAATGGATGGATTGGGGGGGGGGAACTGTCTATGGTGTCACTAGATTTTGCCAGAAGGTGACTGAAATGTGTGTGTTTTTACCGCTAACAGAAACATCATTCTATAAAATAGACAGCAAGGATCATGATCTAAACATGCTCTGGGTTTTGTTTAGAAAGCAGCGTAAAAACATGATTAAATTCAGCTAAGCCCAACCACCGACAATGAGATTTATATCCAGTTGCTAGGTAAGTATTTTGCATTGAGACCCCACAGCCTTGGCACTTCTGTTCCTAACCTAGAAATGAAAAATAAATGGCACAAGACCTACAGCTAGAGATGCTCGTTTTATTGTTTCTATTCAGAGAAATTATTCCTGTAGGGTCTCTTGGTGAAATCTTCCCAACATCTGCCTCCACAGTTCTTTTTTTAAAAATTTTTATTTCCCCATCTGGGAAAAAAGCACATTAAAAATACAATAAAACACATTTGTTCTGCCACTCTGCACTAAATAATGGACTAAATGGCTTTAATTTAAGTGACAAATTGGTACAATAATGCAACGTATGACCTCAGAGACTCTGTCAACTGCTGACCCTTTGGAAAGGGAAAGTTATAAGAATAACCAACTTTTTTCCTCTTTTCTTTGTAGTGTACTTTGCAATTTAACACTGAACTTTTTTCAGATTCATTTTTTCCTTTGAGCTCTTGCAGAAGTCACTTTAGGCAAAAAGTCACCGCTGCATCCGCCTTATACCTCGGAGATTGTGCCATCGACTTCAGCGGATGCGGGATCAAATGTTACATCTTTGGCCACTCATAAATGACAGACAGAATATATAACAGGGGAATGGCTATAGACACAGCAAATCTTTTAGAGATCTAATCCTCCCAATAGAATAACGGCTGCTTCCCCTGTATAGTGCTGTCAGTACTGCTTTAAGAAATAATTTGGGATTGCAGGAGGAGGGGAGAGACGAGCGGGGAACCTAAAGTGCCTTGCTGGGACTTTTGTGTTCATTTCACATCTGGCCTTTTGGTGAGAAAATTGCATTAAACAATCTGGGCTTAATAGGATGAATCTGTCTTCTGTGACATCTTTAAAAAGATAATATTTCCATTTATATAGACTGTAAAAACACACACACACACACACACACAAACACAAAAACAAAAATAACATTTCATTATACGCATCGAGGTGCCATAAAAGTACCACCCATCTTCATCAGCCAAACCTCTCTTCCTCCATCTGCCAAGGAAATAGAGTGTGCAAATGCCAAGTTTTTATGAGAGCACCCCAATAAGAAACAATCTGTGCCCTCCTGGGTTCCATCTGAGTCTCCCCACTTGGTCTGGATTGGAGATTATTCATGCAAGTTAATTATGGAATCATTTCATTGGGAGAAATCATATTTTTATGCTATACATTTCCTTTTTCATCTGGGTTTTTCTTAGGCCACACTTAACGGTTAATGAGTGTAGGCATAAGGAGACAAAAATTCAGAGGTGATTGACTTGAGGGTGTTTGTAGAATGAAAGTATCTTTACTCTGCAGTTGCTAGTAGAAGAAGAAGAAGAAGAAGAGTTAGGATTTGATATCCCGCTTTTCACTACCCGAAGGAGTCTCAAAGCGGCTAACATTCTCCTTTCCCTTCCTCCCCCACAACAAACACTCTGTGAGGTGAGTGGGGCTGAGAGACTTCAGAGAAGTGTGACTAGCCCAAGGTCATCCAGCAGCTGCATGTGGAGGAGTGAAGACATGAACCCGGTTCCCCAGATTACAAGTCTACTGCTCTTAACCACTACACCACACTGGCCACTACACCACAATTCCGTCCAGTCCCGTCCCATCCCCCATCCCCCCGAAAAAGCCTCTTTTAAGCACCAGGGACCACTCCTGATCAATGTTGGGCTGAATGTGCAGGGCTTTGTTTGGCTCTCTTTCATCCCATGTTTATATATGAAGTGGGAATGCTAACCTACAGTAATGAATGGGAGTTCAGGAAAAGTAGGGCTTCTGATTTTAACTGTTTATAGAATGATACCATTGCAAATACGTTTTGCTACGTTGTGCATCTGTTTGTCCATTTTGCTCACTTGACAACCTGGTCAAAGAAATGGGAGAAGGCAGGGGACAAATTTCCCCAAACTGAAGCTCTTCTAGACATCTTCCTGGCGAGCGGGGTGGACTTGTCTTCCTTAACAGCATGCAGTCATCCCTCTAGCCTAAATAAATCACTAGTTTAGGTGAAAGAAAGGAAGGATTAGTTTACCTTTAATGTTGGTACTAGAAAAAAGAAATGCAAGGGGCAAGTCAAGATTACTATATTTAATATGTTTTCCTTTTGGTGTCAATTATTTCAAATCCAGGTTTCAGTTATTTCTATTAAAGTGTGGTAGTTATTGAGACCATGAATACCCTTACGGAGATCAAAGACTGCTGTAAGATTGCTCAAGAAATAAATTCTTTTCATTTATTCTTTGCTGGCCCTTGAAGTAAAAGTCAGCGGAGCCCAGTGCTGGAATAAAATGTGATTTGCCCCTTCCTCAACTCTCCATGGTTCTTTCCCTTTTTTAAAGAGCTAACTCTTGGCATGATAAAATAAACTCCACAAAGAACCTGCAAATATGTGATGTACCATAAGCAAGGAGTCACTTGATGTAAGAATCAGTCCTTTCCTTTCTTTTTTTAGAACATTGCAAAGAGAAAGTACTTTGGTGAAAACAAAGATAAAAGAAGACATTTAATACTGTGGAATCCAAATATGTGTACTTAGGAATATGCCCCATTGATTTCAATAAAATATGTTTCAATTCATGATGGGTTATATGCTGCAGAAAAATGGGGAGGGGACACAGATGTGCAGACAAATAATACTTTGGAATCACCACTAATGGGATTTCTGAAGTGCAGATGCACAAATACTACCAGCAACAATTATATTATGGGCAAGAACTAGCACCACCACAAATTCCCCATGTAGCAGGTGAATAGGTCCTTTGTGTGCTGAGACTGGAGTTTCTTATGGAGATTTAGGAGTATTTCTGACCTGGGACTCAGCTACATTTGTAATGATAAAGCACATTATATGCGTTATAACACTGTGACACCAATTCAGCCTGGAATTCTCCACCTTCATAATAATAATAATAATAATAATAATAATAATAATAATAATAATAATAATAAAATTGTTTTTGTTGTTCTGTGCCTGTGAATGAGACATTAAAAATCCTTTCTTCCATCTTAATTTGTTTTGCAACAAGGCATATCAAGTTGGTGTGCCAAAACATCTTCTATTCATTTGTAAACACTCGGGCTGGCATGCCTTAAGGGACATCTCTTGAGCTTCGTAGTGTACAAAGTTATAGAGACAGAAACTCTAACCTCAATCTGAGAATCCAATGTGAACAGATATAAAGCCGTTATAGGCATAAAATGTTCCAGAAGGCAATTCATCATGACATTGTGCTGGTGTTTTCTGAGAGGTCACAGTTGAAAAGTGTCACAGAAGAAGTGTGTGGTCTGCAGGGATTTGAAAGACAGCCAAGAGGTCACTTGAGAACAGGAAAAATGGAGCAAATTCACCTTGCCTCATACATACTAAACATGACTCAAGAAGTGTTGAGGTGCCAGGAAGATTTTAGATAATTCATTTTAAGCAATGTTCTCCGGGGATTATGACTGTTTCAGACTCTTAAAAACATTCATGCTTAGCTTTTCGATAACAGAAATATGGAAGAAATAAAAAAACATTATTAGCATTAGCCTTGTTATGTTCTTCTAGAGTTTACTGCATAATCTGAAAGTGTGGTCTTGTACTATGTATGAGTCACAGCCCTTTGAGAATGGATTAATTCAGGGGTAGCCAACATGGTGCCCCCAGATGCTGTGGAACTCCAACTCTCATCAACCCTGACCATGCTGGCTAGGGCTGATGAGACAGGGAATCCAACAAGAGCTAGAGGGTCTAGTTCAAGGATTGCCAAACTTCCTGAATGTGTGAGTGGGCACATTTGGAATTTTGTGTGGACACCAGTCACAAAATAGCACCCCCAGGGACACGGGAATAATGGCTACCATAACAGCAGACAAAGGAGGACCCCAAAATGGTACAGTGGATGAACATCAGTATAAAAATTGAGGCTGCAATCCTACATCTGCAATTCTAGGATCAACATCTACTTGCTTGTAGCTATTCCTTGTTGAATTTAGAAAGATTTACTTATGAGTAAACCTGCATAAAGTTGTACTGTAAAAGAGTGGTGCCTGAAAAGATATTATCATAAGTATTGCGATGTGCAGACAGAAGCCCATTTTTGCATGTGGATCTTCCTTTTTGGATCAAGCCATATTAGTATGTTTTCAGATATAGCCATTAGTGTAAATGCCTTTTGTGATTGAACTAGGTGGTAACAGCTGGGCTATGTACCTTGTAATTAAATACATCAGACATGCAAAAATGTGCACAGGAGTAGGCAAAATTAATTAGTTGAAAGAGCCCTGTAACACTCTGTGGTTAGACATCTCATTAATTAACTAAAGGGCATTTTTTTTTTTACAAAAACCCTCACACAACACTCAGAAGTTGGGTCTTCTTTCTGTTTCATTCATTCGCGGGAGCATTTGTTTCACACACATGCACATTCTACTCTTCTTCTTAATTTTAAGGCAAAGCAGGATTTTTATGGATGCCAAAAAGATATCCGAAAAAGTGCTGGATCCTTGGGCTGTTTGTTAAAATGGGATCCAGGGAGAGCAGTTTGCGTGGGAAACAGCTTTTGGTGTGTGGACTGCGCAGTGCGCACGCGTGCTGCGCCATAGGAGTGCCACTGGGAAGCACCCGGACAGGCTGCGGGGTGGAGCGGCCTTGCTCCGCGGCTTGTGAGCAGGCCGCCGAGCAGGTTTGCGGGCAGGCTGCGGGGCAAGCCCGCTCCGCCCCGCGGCCCGTCTGGGACCGGCTGGCCGGCGGGGCAGGGCAGGACCGGCCCAAGTGTCACACCCCCTCCCCTGGAACCCAGGGCAACCTGCCCCCTATGCCCCTTTGCTCTGCACCTGACTAGGACCTGGAAGACCAGGATTGCTTTCTATAACCATTTATTTTCCCAATTTCAATCCAACCATTCAGATGCTAAGGGAACTCATTGGTTCACACAGACCTGCCATGCGCACATAATCTTTCCATTCATTTTAATGCATGCTTCTTTGCACATGCATAGCTGTTGAACTACATGAGGAAGCTCCTTGATGACTGACAGCACTTGCAGTGATTTGGATCAAGGACGAAAACCATGGAGCTCTACCTAATTTCTCTTTCACACACACACACACACACACACACACACACACACACACACACCAACCTTTCAGATTCAGCAGCAGTGTTGAAACAAACTTTCCACTTCCACAATGTTTTTCTCTGACTCCGAGGAATAAGAATGTGACCAGCAGCAGGCAGGCAATTATTTCATAAATCTTTTATTCCAGTGAGAAGCAACCGTAAACCTGTCAGTCTCAGATCTGCCAATCTTTGCTAGCTTTATTAAATGAGAAGCAAGCAGTAATCAAAATGTGAAGAGCTTAGACAATATTCACTCAAGTGGCCAAGAAACAAGACGTTCCATTTGGCTTCACCTCTAGTCAAAATGACCAATCCATCAACAAATGTTAAGTCCTCTAGTTGTCAGCAAAGTGTAGGACCTGCTTCACAACTGACTGAATTTTTACAGCACCCAATCCCTTAGCCTAAATTTGCAGTCATGGCCCGAGAAATGTAGATAGAAGGAGTGGCATAAGCTCCAAGTGCCCAGATATACAATGACCTCAGGCTAGTCTAGTTACCATCGAGAGTAGAGAGCTCTTAACTGGCTTGAGTAGGCCCAGCATCAGCTTTGGAGAAACCTGCACTGACACTTCCTCAGTTCTGCTTTATAATCTCCTTGCTTCTTCTTTCCTCTGGATGAAGAGAGCATATACACTTAGTTTCCAAATCCAAACCTACAGTGAGAAACAGTCCTGAAATTCCTTTCTTGCTTCCCCAGGCTACACTATCTGAAACCTAAAGCAGCTTAAAATTGTTTGCCTGAGATGAGAGTCGGGATGGTGTTGATGATTTCTGTCTTGGAAAGCTTTTTGAGATAACAGTCAAGTTCAACTTTTGCTAAGCCCCTCTGTGAACTTTTGGGATATAATCTTTTTAAAGCTTAGGCTAAATCTCAGCTGTGTGTTAAGCAGAAGGTACCTTTAAGCAAGCTTTGCCTGTGAGGCCCCCCCCCACTCCCTCCCCACCCCTTCACGATGCTTTATATTTTAAACATTTCAAGAACCTCTCTGAGCGGTTTGAAAGAGTCTACATAAAACATAACAACACAGAGCAAAGACATCCATTAAAAATAATAATGAAGAAGCAAGTTGATCCAGAATAGGGATTACAATAGCACCTGAAGATTTCACAATAAAAAACAAAAATAAAGATAGTTGAATATTGGCACTATATTAGACGGTCTAGTATTGAACAAATAAAATCCAGTGTTACAATAACAGAGCAATCCTAACCTCTGGGTGGGTTTTTTTGGAGGCAGATCCAAAGCAACCAGTTCCCCACCCTTCCCCAAAATGCCCCATTTCCAACCAGCTATCCAACTGTTATACTGATTCAGAATGATAGGAAGAGCTGGTACTAAAGCATCAGAAAGTAGCAGTGCTAGGAAGGCTTGGTCTCCACAATTCAGTTATCCCTGTGACACCTCCTGGATCCCAAAAGTCAGAAACGTTCATGAGGATTGATGCATGAGCAATCCTTCTGTTTTATACTGAGCCAGACCATTGGTCCTGCTGACCTTGAATAGTCTGTTCCAACTGGCAGACATTGTTTTGATCTCTGCTCCCAAGATGCTGGGAAGTGAATCGGGTACCCTCTGCATGCAAAGCATTTATTCTACCACTGAACACTGGCCAAGAATTCCTGTCTAGCTAGCTACCAGCACTGAAATGCTTGCTCCCATATTTTGTATTATATAGCCTGGTAATAGCAAGTTAACACAGCAATGAATTCAATATACAAAGGTTACGTTTCCAGCAACCCTGAAATTACACTGAAATCAAGAATTTAATTGACTTTTCAAACCTATCCAGGAAGAAGCTCATATGGGCTCTCCTATAATTTTCATCCTGCTTGTCTCCCACACTTTTTATAACCTTGCTTTAATGCACTTTTGAAAGCAATGAAGCTCAAAGAATCCCAGCAAAAGAATGTTTTAGATCCCTAAAGAACTTCTGAGCAAAAAGTACGCCACCAGCTGTATTCCTGGCAATACTCGCTGAAGAGATAAACTAGCTGTAGCAGATTCCAGTCCAGGACACTTAGAATATCAATAGGTTGCGGCAGATAATATGCAGTTCAATGGGCCCAAGTGATCTATAGAGCAACGGTATTTCTCTTCCCTGAGAAACTTCATTATTTCTATATATGGTACTAATTTGCTTACAAACCGTCTGGATATATCCAGGGAGAGTGTTCAAGTGTTTATAGCCTGTGTAATCCATAATGAGGCTAGGTTCTGTATACATTTTAAGCCAATTTAGACTCATTTACTCTACAGAGTTTACAAATAATAAAACTTGCCCCCTCCCATATCATTATGCATAAGACATGACAAAAATTAATAGACCTCTCCCCAAGATTCATATGCCATCAATACCGTAAATTATGTGTTTTCTTTTTTTAAAGGCAATAATAGGAAGAAAAAACCTGGAGCGATAACAATATGTTAATATTTTCTCTACTGAGTTCCTTTCTTCTGCATTCATCCTTCGCTATAAAATGGCTTTAAGAATTTGATTTCACTTTCAGTATAGAATTATTACTCCTTTAGTCATGTAATCAATTCCATGAGCACTGTATTTCTGCTTTGGCCAAATTAGGCATTTATAAAAGAAATGTTCTCTTTACGTTAGGCCTCTCAAGCTGAAAACAGTTCACCAGATATGTCATTGTGACTTACCTGACATTTGATAATTTCCCTGCTTTTGTTGACCCAAATAGTCAGCAAAGGATCATGAGGTCTAGAAAGCTCCTGGTGGAGAGCCAGTTTGGTGTAGTGGTTAAGAGCGGTAGACTCGTAATCCGGGGAACCGGGTTCGTGTCTCTGCTCCTCCACATGCAGCTGCTGGGTGACCTTGGGCTAGTCACACTTCTCTGAAGTCTCTCAGCCCCACTCACCTCACAGAGTGTTTGTTGTGGGGGAGGAAGGGAAAGGAGAATGTTAGCCGCTTTGAGACTCTTTCGGGTAGTGAAAAGCGGGATATCAAATCCAAACTCTTCTTCTTCTTCTTCCACACATAGCAGGACACACATTGTATAGGGTTTTTTTTTCCTCTGTGTGTCATTAAACTATTGATGATTTCTAGTCATGACCAAAATAAATATGTTGCACAAACTTAAAATTCATAAAATCAGAGATGATGGAATTCTCTCCCGCAGTGATGGCCACCAACTTGGATGTATTTAAAAGAGGGTTGGGTATGTTCTATGCTCTATGCTCTGCCTCCAGCATTGAAGGCAGTAATGCTTCTAAACAGCAGTTGCAGGAAACCCTAGGAGGGGAGAGTGCTCTTGTGTTTGGGTCCTATGCTTGAAGGTTTTCCAGTCATATAGGTGGTCACTATGCGGTCAGAATGCTGGAACAGATGGGCCATTGGCCTGATCCAGCAGGCTGTTCTTGATAGAGACTACATTCTAAAGGATTTAGTGAGGTGGGTTTTCCTGCACCAGTACTACAGTCCAACAGCGATCAAAAACATGGAGGCCACTGAACTTGAGAAATTATTTACCACGACATCAGGGTTTGAATACTGCTCGAACATATGCAAGTGTCTCAGTATGTAGACTGGACACAGAGTGCAAAACAGGATTGTGAATGAACAAAAACATTCCTCAATGGTCTCCACACAAGTGTTGTCATTTGCAAACAAACAAACAAACAAACAAATGGGAAGAAGCAAAAAAAAAAAGTTGATTCATGAAAGGAAATGGAAGTTTCATTACCCTTGGTGATGCAGGAGATCCTGGAATTTAAAAAGAGGTTGTATTCAAGGCTATTGAAGCTGGAATTGGGGGGTGGGGATGGAGAAATTCAGCCTATGAATGACAATGATTATAAAATATTGAGAAATACAAGGTCAAAGGAACTAATGCTGAGGTGCTGATGAGGATATTGAAAGAGGTGATATTGCTCTGGAAGTATATTGTAAATTCTGTTCCTTTGATGTCCTTGCTCTAAAGTAATGCCAGATGCACCTATTTGGGAGAACAATCTCAAGGTTGTATCTCCTTTTAAGAGTGCTTTGTTTTCTTCGGTTAGGTGTCTGTTTGGTGGTGGATAACTCTGAGGTCTAGCTGGGCATAAACAGAGACATAAACACAGAGAGACAAGATTTACACCACACAGATCTTTCATGATCTTGGTAGGATAAAAACTTCAGTGAAATAAAAATGAATGGGATGTCTGAATAGATTAGTACCTTGTGAGAACTGAGTAAGGTTCCATGTTTCCAAGTAGGCTGCAGGTAGTTCTTGCCATCTGCCCACCTCACCCCCCCAAAAAAGACCCCATGAACATAAAAACAGCAGGTTCATGCAGACAAGGGACGTAAACAGAAGAAACAATTCCAGCCCTGCAAATGAAAACCTTAAGTGAAGCAGACAAAAGTGGTGGGAGATGCATGCTCACCATCACACTTCACTTTTCTCAACAGTGCAAATCAGCAGCTAAAGATGTTTCAGAATTTAAGAGGGCATTGCAGGCAAGTGATTTGCTCAGCCCAAACAGCCATAGCAAAAGAACATACAAGGTCAAAGCAAAGAGGAAGAGTGGTCCTATTAACACAACAAAAGGGTCCGTATCAAAGCAATCTCTGGATCAATTACATCAGTGGAGGTGCCACAAATGTTATTTTGAGAGAGAGAGAGAGAGAGAGAGAGAGAGAGAGAGAGAGAGAGAGAGAGAGAGAGAGAGAGAGAAATGGAGGAGGGATGTTACAGCCTGGAAATAGCCCCTATCAAATTGCAGATGAGTAAGGCAGCTGATAAATACTCAACTCCTGGGCAGAATTGGAAAGGGTGGTCCTATTAATACCAAACACATAGTAAGAGGAAAGGAAAGGAAAAAGAGCAGCCTTCCATGGACCGAACATGGAGTAAAACTAAAGGGGGGAAACGTGCTTGATATACCCATGGAATTAAATTGTAACAATTCCCAAGATATCAAAAGTCACATTGGCCCCTTCCTCTTTGTATACAACTTTTCAGAAGGTTATTGAGGAAAAAGGAAAATATTATGATGGATCCTCGCTCATTACATTAAACATTTTAAATCGCAGTCTCTTCCACAGAGCTCCAAAATATTTGTGTAAGGTTTCACGGCACTGATCATTTGGCACTGATCTGTTTCCCCCACTGGTTCTGAATGTCACTCCTGGAGAGATGATCGCATATTTCACAGTAGAAGTTGAGTGGACGAATCAACCATTCACAATGTGGCTGGCATCACTAGGTCCCAAAACAACGTTGCTCGAGTTTTATGTGGTGACAGAGTTCACACCAGGGTTTGCTACACGGTCCGGTCCTTGTGTTTTATGTCTCTGTATATGGCCTGTTCTTGCTTGTGAGTAGCTGTTTTAGGTTGGGAGGCTGCTTGTGAACAAGATTAGGACTACCACCTATGGTCTGTGAGAGAGAGAAGGAAGGAAGAGGAGGGAGAGGTCCAGAATGGGCAGCGATATTACAAATTATCTCACATTTTAAAAGCTTTTAAAATATGTCCACAGACTTTGTCCCATACCTGTCCTTTTAATCAATGTCTGGTAGCCCCTCAACACCCTCTCTTTCCCAGAGTCCCATCATTTGCCAGTGTCTCATAAGCAAATGAAGGAGTCATGCCCTCTCTTTCTACCTTTGCAAATGAGTTCCTTCTACCTCTGTTATTACCGGAAGTACTCAGAGAATCTTAGGAAAGAGAAAGAAGCATGTCTTATTGTTTCCTCTCTCAGAGCTCCTAACAATAGCACCACATGGGAGAAAGGAGCCCTTTTGCAAAACAAAAAAAGGGCAACTAGGACAGCGCAAGGGCAGCAGAAGACCTAATGGCAGCACTGCCATTAGGAGCACAAAGACTCCTGACTGAGTGTATGTTTGCACTGCTGAGTCTGCCCTCTCTGCGGCATACATGTGTAGATATGTGCAAGCTGCTGGTATGCATCTCTGCTGAGTGTGTGTTCGTGTTGTGTTGTATGCATGTGCACACACACACATGTGACTATATGCATTTGCTGTCATCAGTGTGACCCTTGAGTCAGAAAAGCCTTTAACGTTTTTGTTTTTGTTTAATAAAAAATATAAACCATGTGCTAGGTGCAATTTTTTAAAAAATGGACACTTTTCAATTAGAAGTGAAATAAAAAGAGCAGAGGTAAAATTATAAAGGTCATGATTACTGTATTTAACCAGTTTGCCTTTTGAGTACAAAAATATTAAAGCTGCAGAGCAATGGAAATTGAGTAAAAGGACTCGGGTATTTTCTTCCAGCCTCTGTCACTGATTGCTGCTGGAATCATCTCAGCAAGTCAGTGATAATGTGCAAAAAAAGGTCACACAATGCCACTACTTTTTACATCCAAAAATGCCTCAGGGTGTCAGAGAATGGTCAGTCAGAGGAAAAGACTACATAATAATCTACAGTTCCCTCGAATTATTTTTTCCCTTTTAATTTAGGGTTTATTAAATATATATTGGAAGGAATGATGAAACTTCCTGTGGCCATTCCTCTGCTTGCAGTCTCAAGCACTGAATATTAATAGCACAGGATATATTATTGGATTAATTTCCTATTCATAATGTATAATATATGAACAGAATAATTTTCCATTTGCACTTCTCTTGTTAAAAAGTATTGGAGTTGCTTGTTTCTACCTAGTATAATGGTTAGAAGAATGAGCAACGACATCCCCAGTTCAAATTTCACTGTTCTCACAAATCCTTTCATAGCCTTTTGAACATGATTGTTTCTTGGCCTCAGAATTCCCCCTGTACAAATCTGTAAAATGGGAATGAGGAAACTGGCCTGTGCTGCAGTGCTGCTATTAGGATTGCTCTGATAATATAATTATGAACCTCCTCACCTTCAAGTTTGTCTCTCAATTTCTCCCCTTCACCCACCCCAGTGAAACCTTCTCTTTAATCAGTAAGCTGTATGCACCAGAATGCTCTTCTGCTGTTACTATTTTTAAGTGTCTCAACGTTGGGACTTTAAAGCTCTTTACACCCGATTTCCTTGTGATGTCAAGTGATTGACAGGTTGGCAGCCTTGCCTACATGTCAAACTGGGTCTGCAATACTAACCCTGATAAAGATCTGACCCATGGAGCAAAAAAACATTCTCATCCCTGTTGTAGGTGATCAACAGAACCACTGCCTGAAATAAACCATACAGGGAACTGTTGGGATACGCCCCCCCCCCAAAGAAACCCTCCTTTCTCTGTGACAAGAGTAAAAAGTGCAAACCAGCATGTTTGCATTTAGTTTGCACTGAATTAATTTTGCATTTGGCTCGAAGAGACAAACCTGAAATTCTTTGGCAACGAAAAGGGTGACAGAGGAGAAAAGGCAGGTCTGATTTCAGATTTGTGTGAACTCTGGACAACAGATCTGCACTGGGACTCATCACTGTAATGTCTCCCAATGTTTGTGCTGCAACCTTTTACTGCTGTGTCAACTGCCCGCTCTTTAAAGCGCCTGATTTCAGCAGTAACCTGTGGATTGGGGTTGGGGGTTGGGGAGAGGGAGAGGGAGAGAATGTGAAGCCGGCAAATTTCATTTTAATGAATAAAGATAACATTTCCTCTGATGCTTTCTTATCTCATTACATCCTTTAGATCCTTTCAAGCCTGATTTAGAAAAATGTTAAATGCAACCCCGGTCTCACGCCTCCCCCTTCTCCTGCACCAATTATAGCTGACAGGTTCAGGGACGAGTGGTTCAGAGCAGTGCTGAATTACTGGGGTGGTCTCTGGACTGCAAGCTGAATGCAGTACTGGGAGCAGAAGGCACAGCAGGCGAGGCCAGAAGGAGGGGAGAGATTTATTCCTTTGAACGTCTCCTTAAAGCAGGGCTGGAAATGGGGTTCTGCCGAGGAGCCAAATCATTGCCTTATAAAATCCACCATCTGTCCCGTTACCCTTCCAATGGCAGCATGAACTTAACTTACTAGTAGTTTAATTCTAGCCTAACCAAGCATGTCAGTGCAAACTGCAAATAGCCAAAGGAGGAGGGGAGAGAACAGCTCAGCACATTGCCTTCAGACACGGTTTGCTGTTGGCCACGAAATGCAGAAGGTTTTCTGTTTGACAGAAAAGGGGCAACCTGCAGGATCAACAGGGAATTAGGGGTAATGAGTGGATCATAAAGAGATCAGAGTTTGGCTCCAGCATTGGATAGAGTATGTAAAGAGTTGGCTGCTGATGCAAAGTTCCTCCAGTTTTTCTGAGTCGGTGTAGGTTTGGGCTGAAAGCTGACAAAGGAGAGAGCCTGCGGGACCCGGTGTTCTAAATTTATGGTTGTCAAGGAGATGCAAGCCTGAAATGACTTCGAAACCATTCATATATGTGCTCTTGACTAGAAGTGAAAAGAAACAGCAAGAGCAGCATGAAGTGAATGCCTTTGACTCTTCCTTTATTGTGCCCTTTCATTTAACATGACCAGGAAGACAGGGTTGGGGGGTGGGGAGGTGAAGGCAAAATAAAACACACAGATCCCTCACCAGGAGGCAGCCCTCCTCAGTGCACATTAAAGTCAATATGTTTACTTGGCTGAGTAAGGTGAACAGGATTAACCCGAAACAGACCCAAGCTATTTGAGAGTTCACTGGTGTGAAAACTGCAAAGGAAAATACTAAAGAGGAAGGCTTGGATGGCTTTCAAGAAAGGTTAGTGAGGTTGGTTGTTCTCTCTCTCTCTCTCTCTCTCTGTATGTGTGTGTGTGTGTGCATTGCAAGCTTATTCTTCCCTAATTAAGATAAATTTACTCATGTCAGGTTTCAATAGAAACCTCCCATACCAGTTGAATTAAGGGAACTGATATTGCAACAAGTTCCTCCTCCATCAGCTAGCTTCCTCCCCCCCCCCCCAAGTCAGTGTTTTACATTCTTCACTTCCCCATGTGGAATGAAGTTCTACCACAGCCTTTAATTTACTGAAATAGACAAGGTCAATAGGAGAGTCAGGAGACACCCAAGCAGAGAGTGCTGGGCTTTCAACCATCATCAGTTCACATCAAAGCAAGCGATATTGATGGCTTTGGATAGCTGGTGGCTACTAGTTACTGCACAAGCTCTGCTGTAGCTAGAGAGAGGTGCTGGAGAGAAACTGTAGGGCGGCTGAGTAAAGCTAACAAAGAAGGGATGGGGGACCTTTTTCAGCCTAAGGGCTTGTAGTGGAAACTCGCGGAAGATCTTTGTAATCACGAGGAGTCAGGTTACATGTCCTATTCCCTTTTCCTCCTCTTATTAGCAAAGTAAGGTTGCTTGTGAGGAGGATGCAATTAGTCGAGAACACCTTCAGCTGCCAATGACCTTGGCCAAGCCACACTCAGGTGCCTGATTCCCTGACCATTCGGGAATGGTGCCTGATAGCCAGGTGAAAACAATCAAACTTAAGTCAGCTATATAAGCAAAGGAATGGAGGGGACAGATCGGGGCTTCGCCACAGACTAGGTCTTGGGTGCTGTGGGGTTTCTGGTGTGAGGGATCTCTCCCGCTGCTCTCTTGAAGCCCCGGGCGGCAGAAGAGGAGGAGATTTGTGTTTGGGCGTTGGTCAGGTACGCTACGTTTGTCTGATTGTATCTAGAAAATTAAAGCATACTTTTCTGTGTTCTTCTTCCATCTGTGTGTTTTATTGGATCCAGATTCAGAAGAGAAGGAGAACCCTGCCCCTTGGCAGAACATTTGGCGCTGTGAGCAGGATCTGGAGACAATGCCCTGGTGGAAGAAGAAAAGCCCTAGGCGGGAGGATGGCCAGAGCCACATCCCTGGTTGGCCCAGCACTAGTGCTTGGGCACCAGTGGCTCAAATTTTGAACCAGTTGACCCCACCAGTGTCATGGGATGCTGAGATGGCTGGGTTTGGAGGTGCTACCCCTATGGCTGTGTCTAAGTGTTTGCAGCTAATGGGGATAGAGAAAGGTGCGGGGCAGAAGACAGTGGGGGGGCTTGGATGGGTCCTACTCACTGCGCTCCGGAGTGTTTGGGAGCAATTAGAAGCCTCTCAGAGGAAGGTACAGCAGCAATTAGAGGACATCGCTGCTTTAAAGGACCAGCAGGCAATTCTTAAGGAGGTGCTAGAAAACGCTCGGGGGAGGGAAGAACTGGCTAAGGAGCGGGCTGCCACTATGGCTATTCGCTTCGCTAAAATGAAACACCCAAAGCGGGTAAGAAAGAAGTGTATCCCTAACCCTCGGAAGGTTAGAGCCCTCATTGCTTCCCGGGAATGGGACCCCAAGACATGGAGTGGGGACATTTGGGATTCTAGTGATGAGGAGTCAGAATGGACAGAGGGAGAAGATGAGGGGAATGAAGAGGAATGGGTTGCTGAGGCACGTCCTCTAGTGACCAACAAGAGTAAGGGACCGCCAGGTAACCCACAGGCGGCCCAGGCCACCCGGATAGTACGGGATTACACTCAGCAGGAGTTGGCGGAAATGGCAAAGACAAACAGGCAAAAACCCGGGGAGGGGTTGAGCCAATGGCTAGTTAGGTTGTGGGACCAGGGAACTACCAGTCTTTACTTGACGGGGGAGGAGTTGGTAAAATTGGGAACCCTATCCCGTGATACATTGGTTAATCAGTTTTTGCGCATGCCTAATTTGGGTGCAACAGGTTCCCTATTTCAGTGGTGTGTAGAGGCTGTATACGCCAGATACCCCGCCCCAATGGATTGGGAAGAACAGCCAGGCCCCTGGCAAACCATTGAGGAAGCCATAGAACAGCTGCGTGGCATGGCTTTGCAGGCTGGGATCTATCAGCAAGGGTTCCAGGGACCAGAGAGTCAGCGTCTCACTGCCGGTATGAGGGCGCGGCTGTTAAAGGGCGCACCCTCACATATGCGTGGCCCATTGTTAGCGCTGCTGGGCCCCGCCCAAGGGAGACCTGTTGGTGAAGTTCTCTTGATAGGACAATTAGGGGAGGTAGAGAGAGAAAATGTCGCTAAACCCCGCGCCCGAATAGCACAGGAGAAGGGAAAATCAGGGACTGATAAGAAGTCCTTCACCAGGACAGATAAAACATCCTCCACCCCTAAGGTGACGAGGAAGCAGATGTTTTTGGAATTATTGGAAGCAGGGGTTCACAAGGAAGTTGCAGTCTGGAGCTTGTGGCAGAAAAGCCTGCAGGGGAAGCGCGTCCCCCTAGGATTTTGGTCTCGTAAATTGCCCACCGTTCAGTACACCCCTTTTGAAAAGCAGCTTTTAGCATGCTATTGGGCCTTGGTTGAAACTGCTAGGCTAACTGGATCCGACCCTGTTGTATTACGACCAGCCATTCCTATCATGGCTTGGGTGAATGATAATTCTACCAGTCCCAGGGTAGGGAGAGCTCAACAATCTTCCCTTATAAAGTGGAAGTGGTATATTGTAGAAAGAGCTAGACCTGGTTCTCATGGGGTGAGCGCACTGCAGGAGCAAGTGTTGGCTGTGACTCCTACAGGGGAAGAAATCCAAGAAATTCCTAGCTTAGAACTTAAAGATTCCCCAGCACAGGAAGCTCCCCCGTATGAGCAGGTTACTCATGACGAAGTCTGGTTCACCGATGGCTCCGCCCGTTACCAGGGAAATGAGCGAGTCTGGCGTGCCGCCGCTTTAAATCCTCGAAAACAAATTACTCTGACCAGAGGAGGAAAAGGGAAGTCCAGCCAATATGCTGAGTTAATGGCTGTATTAATGGTCATGGAACATGCAATTGAGCAAGGAGGGGATGTTGTATATATCTATACTGATTCTTGGGCTGTGTTTAAAGGGCTGACTGTATGGTTTCCAAAGTGGAAACAGGATGGCTTTTGCATCCACAACCGACCATTGTGGGGGCAGGACCTCTGGATAAAACTGGATCAGATGCTCTCAAAAGTACAAATACACATTGGACATGTAGATGGACATACAACAGGGACACCTGTTGCCCTGTACAATCAGGCTGCTGATCGGTTAGCAAGAGTACGGACAGCTACTCCAGAAGACGAAGAAGAGGAGTTATTGGTATTAGCACGCTGGGCGCATGTCAAGGCAGGGCATCTGGGGGCCAAAGCCACCAAAGAATGGGCCATCAAGAGAGGCATTCCATGTTCAGTGAGTGCCGCTGCCACAGTGGTTGCTAATTGTCAAGTGTGCTCCCAGGTGAGACAGATGCCTCTGTCTAAGACACCCATGGGAAAATTACATCGGGGAAGTGGTCCTGGGCAAATATGGCAGATTGATTATATAGGACCCTTACCCAAATGTGGACGTTGGCAGTATGCATTAACCATGGTAGACACCTTTTCAGGGTATCTTTTGACTTACCCCTGCGCACGAGCGAACCAGCAGAACACCATAAAGGGGTTGGAGATGTTAATACGGAGGTATGGAGCGCCCCTTCAGGTACAGAGTGACAATGGGAGTCATTTTGCAGGGGGAGAGGTAAAAGATTGGGCAAATGAATGGAATATCCAGTGGATATATCATATTCCTCACCACCCACAGGCTTCTGGGTTGGTAGAACGGCTAAATGGGTTACTAAAGCAAAAGCTTAAACAGTTGACCCCCACCCATACCCTGAAGGGGTGGGGTAAAGTTCTAGATCAGGCTGAATTTGAACTAAATAGCCGTCCACTATGCGCTGGCCAAACGCCATTGCAACGAATGATAAGTTTGCCAGCGCCAGCACCAGTGGAGTACCTAAAGGTCTGGAAACTCCAACCTTATGGCCAGCCACCCCTCCGAGCGACGCCCGATAGTGCTGGGGCTGACCTCATAACCCCTAAGGATGTGGTGGTACCAGCCGGAGGGCAGGTACTAGTACCCTTGGGGATTGGGGTCACCGTTCCCCATGGAACCTATGGGCGCATCGCACCTCGATCCAGCCTAGCTTTAAAAGGCTTGCAGGTTTTAGGAGGGGTGGTGGACGCCGACTACCAAGGAGAAGTAAAGGTGCTCCTCCATAATGTCAGCACTCAAGATGCATCTCTGCTAACAGGACAACGAATAGCGCAACTCATTTGCGAGCGTATCAGTGTACCCGATATTCAGGAAGCACCAGGTCCACCTCCATCTACTGTCAGGAGGAGAGGAGAGTTTGGATCTACAGATACCACTCTCACCTCTGGACAGAAGGTATGGGTGGTATACCCCGATCAGCCAAACAGACCTGGAGAGATTGTTAGTAAGGGACCTGGGGCCACCTACTGGGTGCTTTTGGCAAATGCTACTGCACCCATATGTTTAGATGCAGCCAAGCTGAAGCGGCGAGAATAATGACTCTCCTATTTCTTTGTGATACGCCATAATAATTTTCTTATTATATGCTTCTAGGACACCATGAATTGGTGGTGGTGGGTAATAGTCTGCCTCTGTGCGCACATCTATGATCAATCGAATCCTCCTGAGTTGAACACGACTACGCTGCTGCTGTGTGAACAACCAGCTCTGTCTCAAAGGCGATGGCTCCCCGGCATCCATGGCAGATGTATGAATGTGACTGGACAGGGGACATGGATGATGTCTGGCAAACGACTGTACTTCTCCATCCCATGGACATATGATAATTTTATGCTGTCATGGTCCATTACATGGAATACAACGGATAACGCAGGGGAGTTGGCGGGATAAAGATTCCAGAGGACAGATTGAGGGGGGATCATATAGATAGTCATGAGTATAGTTTTTTCTTTGTAAATTTGATTAGAGGAATGATGTTAAAAATTAAACATGAGGGAGCAGAGTTAGTGCGAGTGATGTGAGATGTTGGGGATCTCACTGTGCATCATTGGTGGGACATATTCTCCGGATGGAGTCCCACCATGACCAATATTTTGAACCTGGCCTTGCATCCGGTTATCATTGTTTTGGTGATTATATGTATTTCCATGATCTTCACTTGTTTTTTGTTTGTTAAAATTAAGCAGCTGTATGCAAAGGTGCAACCTATGTGGGCTATACTCAATCAAATGACACCGAGGATGAAAAGGAAATAGGATATGTTAAGGGGTGGAGTGTAGTGGAAACTCGCGGAAGATCTTTGTAATCACGAGGAGTCAGGTTACATGTCCTATTCCCTTTTCCTCCTCTTATTAGCAAAGTAAGGTTGCTTGTGAGGAGGATGCAATTAGTCGAGAACACCTTCAGCTGCCAATGACCTTGGCCAAGCCACACTCAGGTGCCTGATTCCCTGACCATTCGGGAATGGTGCCTGATAGCCAGGTGAAAACAATCAAACTTAAGTCAGCTATATAAGCAAAGGAATGGAGGGGACAGATCGGGGCTTCGCCACAGACTAGGTCTTGGGTGCTGTGGGGTTTCTGGTGTGAGGGATCTCTCCCGCTGCTCTCTTGAAGCCCCGGGCGGCAGAAGAGGAGGAGATTTGTGTTTGGGCGTTGGTCAGGTACGCTACGTTTGTCTGATTGTATCTAGAAAATTAAAGCATACTTTTCTGTGTTCTTCTTCCATCTGTGTGTTTTATTGGATCCAGATTCAGAAGAGAAGGAGAACCCTGCCCCTTGGCAGAACAGGGCTGCATTCTCTTCTGGGCAACCTTTCGAGGGCCATATGCCAGTGGTAGGCAGGGCCAGAGGCAAAAGTAGGTGGAACAACAAATGCTGCTAGTTTCTTCCACACCAGCCTCTCCATTCTATATCCAGCCAAGCATGATGCATTATCAGAGTCCAAGGATAAAGGGCACATGTTCACCCAGGCAGAAACATTTGGGATTTGGGTGGAAATACAAGGCCCCAGGGATGGGTATAACCTGGAGAGAATTCCAATGAGCAGACAGGTGCCTGGAGGGCCACATTCACTGTGCAGGTTTAAGATTTCCCATTGCTGTTGTGAAGGATTCAGACACCTCCATTTTGAGTCAATGGTCAAGAAAAGCGTGTGGAATGAGGCTGCATCAATTCACCCCAAAGCAACATGCTTGCTCTTGGAAGCCCTTTCCACACTTTTTTTTGGCTGTTGACTCGAAACTTAGGTGTCTATATCCTTTACCAGCTCTTTATCAATTGCCCTACAGTCTCTCTCCAGCTTCAGTGAGGCTTGTCTAGTAACTTGTAGCCACCAGCTATCCAAAGTCATCAATATTCATTTAAGCAGTCGTCTTCTGGTTATCAGTGCACATTAAAGAAACATGAATTATGCAGAAGACTAGAGAAAAGTCACATTGTGGCCAAAACACTTGCAAGCTGCTCAGGATTTCTGCATTACAGATCTTGCTGCATAGCAGTCCAACTAGCAACAGAATTTTGAGTTGAGATCTTTCCCCAGTTTGCATGTGTATTGGAAATCTTTCTTTCTTTCTTTCTTTCTTTCTTTCTTTCTTTCTTTCTTTCTTTCTTTCTTTCTTTTGTTTTGTTCTACCACTTGTCATTTGCTGCTCTGAATTCCCTTGGGAGGGAGGGGAGGATATAAATTTGTGTGTGTGTGTGTGTGTGTGTGTGTGTGTGTGTAGCAGCCTCACCCAGAAGAACAAACTGGGGAAGACACCAAACAAAACTGAATACACCAATCCGATTACCAAATAGGACTACGGGTAAAAAAAACGTATGTCATGACCCTTATGAAAATTGACCATTCAAAGGCCTGTAAGGGTTGTGCTGTCTGTCTTTCCAATGGATGAGAGGTCTGTGGGAGAACAGTGGCTTCTATATGCCCCGATTCTGCATCTCAGTTCAACTCTCACAAGACACTGGGGCTAAATCTCAGGTCTATGTGATTCGGTCAGCTGTAGACTCCAAAGGTTGCTATTGAGATGCACAAACTTTCTGCCTCTTCAACTCCCTCATACTCCCTACCACCACGGTGATGAGGGCACTACTTTCCCTCAATTAGTTAAGGACCTTTACAGCCATTTCTCCCCCCACCTCCCAAAAGTCTAATACTTAGTTGAAAAAAGAAACTCTCTCTCTCTCTCTCTCTCTCTCTCTCTCTCTCTCTCTCTCTCTCTCTGTGTGTGTGTGTGTGTGTGTGTGTCTGTGTGTGTTTTCACTGCTGCACATATCCACTTATTGATATATGTATCCAGAGTGAATGCAAAGCAAAACCAAAAAGACATATGGCCACTCACTCATTACATTGGGTATGGTTTTGCCAACCAAAATATTATCATTCATGCTGGGAAATGAATTTACTAAACGGCCCTAAAATGAATCAGAATCCCATTCTGCATATGAATAGGTACTTCTCAACATCTTGCATCAGTTCTTGAGTATACACACTGTTCAAACTAACAGAATACTCTTGTGTTTTGCTTCAATAGCCCTATATGAATCATTGTTCTAAAGCACAAAGCAATGCGCTCCTACAATCTGCTCGACAATACACTGAGCACCACTTGCCAGGATATACACTACATTCAGACGTGTAGTTTATTGCGCTAGTTTCCCTTACAATCTTGGTACTTCTGTCACAGTTTCTAACATTCTTTTTGCACTACAGTGTCTGTTGTGTTATGGGACTGCGGCTTTTTGTTATAGTGCCATTATCACGTTAAATTTTAAATCGATGGAAAACAACTGTATGCCGGGATTCTACCCCAAATTTCATCACATGACCAGCAATGGCATGATCATGAAAATTGCAGTGCAATGCTCCTGTGATTTTCAAAGTTAATGGAGTTGCAGATTATTATTTTTCCCTGGAAGCATTTAACAGAGAAATGAGTGCCAAATTTCCACTAGAATCCACCAGATTTCCATAAGTAGGGAAACAATGGGGAAATGGAAATGAAGTGCTGTCTGAATGCAACCATAGGATTGGACTTCAACTATTACAGAAGAAGTTACTTCTTGCTAGAAGTAAAGCAACTCTGTATTATCAGATACTTAAGGAGAATGAAATATTAAACAGACTCAGGACATTTTCTAAGAAATGTTTTCCTGTTCTGTGCTCCACCCCTTTCGGCACCCTCCTTCCTTCCTCTACAAGCCAGCTCCTTTTAAATTTGCCATCTGAGAGCTAGTTGACCAAAAGAACCTCCTGGGCACATTACTATTCCTTGCTGCATTGTCTGGAAGCAAGAAAGCAAGAAGCCTGTCGTCAATTAGAAAGGTGATGATGAGCCATCCAAAAAATAGGCCAGCAACCGTGGTAAGTGCCCCTGCGGTTTGCCAATTACCGAAATTATTTTCAGTGCTTTTATAGAACAGATACAGTGAATACAAATGGGAAGCACATGCTGTCCAGAATGAAAGGAGGTGGTGAAAATCATATTTTGTATCAGCAGAAGGAATTGAAGGAGGCATATGCTGCATCTCCTCACCCACTCTGCCTACATCTTCCAATTTAAGGTGACATTTGAAGTTTGATCCTTACTCCCATTTCCCAATCCTGATTCCAGTCTTATTTGTTACAATGATATCCTACATGTGCTTGACTTCAGGATATCTATCTAATAGGCAGGAGCGCTGCTTTGTCAATGGCCAATTAAGGTATTTTGTGTTAGTTTCACATAGGGTTGCTAAAGAGTTGGGCAGGGTTGGCATAACATGCCTGCAGTGTCAGCTCGGGGTTTTGTTTTCTTTTTTAGGGAGAAGGATTTACACAAAATTAGGTGGGCCTTATCCCTGGGTAGCTTCACCTCCTTGCTGCTACCCATTTACTTGTCTTGTCCCTCTCAACTCAATAAGTAACACTTCCTAGAGGGTGAAGCAAACAGAGGCTGCTGGTCATTCTCCTTGCTCTTGTCATCAATCACTCCATTTCAGTGGGTAGGTGAGCAGGCAGGAAGAACACAGAGGGAAAGTAGCAGGATCAGGGCATTTTGGAATGAGAAATGGGCCCCAGGCCAGGCCAAGGGCCTTGGCTGATGCCCAACAGGGCTGGCTCCTGTGCAATACTGAGTTAGCAACAAGCATTTATAAATTATAGCCTTCTGAAGTGGACTGTGACCCTTCCTCAGTGTTCTCTAGTATGGGAAATGAGTTGCTTTAACCTGATGTACTTTAGCAGCCAGCCCACTATTATTTATTCTGATTCACCAGGTTTATCCACAGCCTGAAAGAGATCTCTTTATGAGGACTGTTCCCGGGATGCCTTAACTCCGGGTTGGAGAACCTTTCTGGAATGAACTTTCTGGATCCTCTTTCCGAACCTGTCAGATCAAGGCTGACAGGTTATTTCCTATTGTCATCCACTTCAGCCAAACGGGTATTTTGTTCACTCCAGAACACAAAATGGAGGCTAACAGCAAAAAACCACATACCATGGCTTTCGTTTTACTAGAAGTGCCAGGAATTGGATATGGGGTCTTCCAGATTATATGCTCTGCCTTTGAGGTGGGAAAGGGCTTAGCCAAAGCCCCTTCAAAGTTCAGTCATGTGAAGGTGTCTCCACACATAAGATGGAGACAGTGAGGTCATGCCGCCTTCAATGTCACTTGTGCCTGCCCTCCAATGTCTACAAGCTGTGCATCAAAGCTTGCTTAGGGGAAATGCTTGTTTCATGGGTGGTGCATGTAGGCTTCCATGTCTTCTACAACCTGTGGCAACCAGTCAGTGGTGAGTAAGCTGGGGAGCTATGTCATATCAAGGAACAAGAAAGGAGATTCCAACTAAACATTCAGAAAAACTCTCTGACAGTAAGAGCGGTTCAGCGGTGGAACAGAGGCTGTGCTTGAGAAGCGGCAGCAACCTGAGGGTTTAGAGTTCTGACAAGTAACACCAATGACAAATATGTGTTTTTGTAAACATTTTTGAATGCATTCCTGAAGCGTAAGGGCTCGAGCCAGCCCCCTTATAGAATATCCAGTAGACTTACTAAATTCTGCAGTGTTTTATTATGCTAATTGATAATCTAGTGTGCTCCAAAGATTAAAGAAAAATGAAATTAAAGCTACCAAATCAAAGGGTAACAACTTTATAATGCCTCTTTAATTTAGGAAAATACAATTAGAGTCACACAGAGGCAGAATTGACTATGAATACCAAGAGGAATGTAATTGACAAAGTAAATGTTACAGACAAAAGCATAAAAGCAAAGAAAATGTCAATAAACTTCAGTGCCACTGATTTGCGTGAGTGGCCCCATTCAGCGTAAGAAGTTGACACGTCCTTGGGGATATACAATAGCCTAGCATGCTGTCATGACTGTGCATGAAATTCATAGGATACTTTACAGGCACATTCTTGAGTTTGATCAGTAAAACGGTCCTACTTTTGCAGAGTTTGCCAACTGCACACTTACACAAGCCATTGCAAAAATTTCCAAGCCTTGCTCTTGCTAAATATCAGCTGCAGATGTGTATTTTTCAGCCAAATTACTTCCATTTCTCAAACCCAGGGGACTGCCACTCTCATCTAGAAAACCTTTTTTTCACTCACATGCTCAGAAGCAATTGATAGGAGCAGAGCAGGTGGCCTCCTTCCTGATTAAGAGAGGATCTGACGCATGGCATTGCCATACTCAGCTCTCATCTTCCACTGGTGGCAGCTATCGTCCTTCACTGATGGCGGCTCGCTTCCTTTGCATGTCATCAGTCAATCAAATCATTTTTAGAAGGTTTGTTTCATTTCTGCTTCTGCTCATGACCAAATGAAATAAAGAAGCCACTTACATTGTTACCAGATATAGGGAGCTGCCTTATTCCGGACTGTTTCTCCATCTAGCATAGTGCTGCCTTTCCAGGCAGGTGGCAGCTCTCTGGGCTCTCAGGATGGGTGGAGTCTTCTGTGTCACCTTTATCTGATCCCTTTTGAATGGGAGGTGTCAGAGTTCTGCAAAACACTCAGCCATTAAGCTCACCCTTGGGCTAGTCACTCTCTCTCAGCCTAACATTGTTGCAATGATATAATGATGAGTCAGTGAATCATGTATGCCACTATGTGCCCCTTGCTAAAAAGGTAGATTTAGTTACTGCTGCTATTACTATTGCTACTAACAGAAGAAATAATGTCACATTTGTGAGGTTGCTGCTGTTGTGCAGCTCCTTCCCATAATGCTCTGGTAATATATGTGTTAGGGGTGTTAAGGAAGAAACAGTAGAAGCATCTGTGTTAATTCTGTCATTTTTAAAGATATTTTAGTGCCACTTTTTTTAAAAACAAACTTTTCACCCAAGCTTTTGGGGGCAAATTGATTTGGTGTTTGTTTGTTTGTTTGTTTGTTTAAATGCTTTCTTTATTAATTTAAGCATATAAATATATATTTGAAGTATTTAATGAAGCATTTATTTATTTATATACTTCAATATTTATAAAGTGCACTTTCATATAAAATATCAAAAGGCAGTAAAGAACCCCAAACACAGCATTGTGTGTTGTTCTATTTTAGAGTCCACTCAGTTAAACAGAATCTTTGGATAAGATGTTTTATAATGATGTACCTGTTACTAAAAACGATAGCGGTAAATTCAGGCTGCTCCATTTTAAAACACCGCTGTGAAAAACTATGCCAGGTTTCACCTAATTCTCTCCAGTACTTGAAATCCTTTAATAAAAAATCTATTAACACTAGTCTGTTTGCTAGTACAGAAATAATATATCTTCATGCAAATGAAAAGCTCACAGAATTTTGTTATGATTTCTTGAAATTTACAGCTGGCACATTTATGCAGTGTTCCTAAGGAAGCCTTCGTAAGGCTAATGGGTCCTTGGAGGGGCCATAAATTAAGCCAAATAGGTGGTTCACGCAGTAGGTGATCATTTCTTCTCCAGCCTCTATTTTTTTAAAAAAAAAATCTGACTTCTTGTGTCTCTAGTCTATTATATCATCTGTTCCAATTTATTTTAATTATCATGTTTCAATCCTTGATTATATGCTAGATTAAATGCTAGAGTGAATATATCCTGAAGTATTTATTGACATCAAATGAAATATTTCAATTCATGAAACTGTTATAACAACGATTCCTTTAAATGCTTGAAAGTTCAAGTATTGAATTCATTGGCACTTAAAAACATTTATTCATAAAAATGAAGTTATAAAAGAAATACAGCTGGCTTTGTAATATGCTTCAACTTTTTAATTCATTCCAGAAACTGGATATTATATGCCAACTTATCTGCCTAAGCTGCCACTGCAATACACAATGCAGCCATTTATATTTTGTTATTAGCAATTTATTCATCATTGCGATCTACATGTATACAGGAAATGTCATACCACTCTCTGGCCATCTGCAGTGGAGGCCTAACCTTTAAGTACGGAAGAGTGAAGTTCAGGAGCTCCCTTCTCTGACATGCTGCCATGGTGGCACATGGAGTAAAGTGCATGGGTACCGCTTACTGAATCTCTCGCAACCCTACCCTCCCCCAGCTTGCTTCAGTTCAATAGGTCTTCCTATTGAAAGTGATTGGGCATGGGATTGCATCTTTGATGCCTTGCAGTGAAGCTGGCAAATGAATAGAAAAATGTTCATTTTACAAGACATTGCCACCCTTTGCCTGGTTTCCCCCACACTGTTTAGTAGTGACTCCGTTAAATGCATGGGCCTTCTTCACATGCCACTAAGCGGCAGTGGTCTAAAAGTGGTTCCCTCCATCTTCTAACCCTACTTTGTGTGGAGGGAGTGACAAAGCATCAGCCTGAGAACAGTGAGGTCTCACTCTGTAAAGTCAACATCTACTGTATTTCAGCCACATCTGATAACTGTTAATGAATGTTGGGAGTCAACCAAATATGTCACTAAGAACTAGTGCTGCTGAGTTTGATTTTTTCATCCTATCTTTCTCTGGTCATGTCTTTTAGATTGTAAATTTGGAGGCAGAGAATATCTTGTTTTGTATTGATTTGTAAGCCACCCTGGGAGCGTTTTTGGCTGGAAAGCAAGGCCAAAAAAAAATGCTTAAAATAAATGCATCACATTCCTTCACTGGTCATGACATATGTAACTAGATGGTCAAAGCTAATTCCGTTGTCTCAATAGGTAAAAAAGAAGAAGCTTAGATTGAGGACATTCAGGAATGATCATGTTCCTGGCCTGAGTCATCTCCCTTGTCCAAGCAGAGAGCACAGCATCTTAAAAAGGGCTTCTTTCCCTTCTTTAACTTCTTTCGGCCCATGCCTACATGCATGTTCCAGTCAAAGATGGAAAAAAAGCCCCAAGGGAAATAGTGACTCATGTATGATCTTCAATGCTGGCTTTAGAATCTTAAAGCAATTAGCTATGCGCCCAAACCAGATACGCTTTAGTAGTAATGAAAAAGGAAATAACCCCCCTCCCCCCAAACTTTAGAATTTTTAGTATTCAGTTGCTCCCTGGAATCTCAAGTCTAGGAAGACATTCTGAAATAAGAAAATGGTTAATATGATATCAAGATTTCACAGAGAGCAAGATAGCATCAAAGATTAATGCGAAGTCTGTGGGGATGAATAAAATAGCACACAGCAGAAAGCTGAAATGATACCGTTTCTTATTCAAGCAGACTTCCGTTGCCTTTTTAGTAGGTAAACATGTATCTGGCTCTACAAGATCAGGAACGCCTACTGCCTGGGAAAAGCAGCCTGAATTTTATTACTGAATTTTATTGTTGATCTCGGGTGCTATATATCCTAATCTCTGATCTTCAAGAGACAGAATATGCTGCTCTCATTAAAAAAATTTTTAATGCATAGCATCTTGATGAAAGCATTGACTTGCCTTTCTGTCTCACCTATATACAGTCCCTATGTACAAAATCAGATTATACACTTTCCACTGGTGGAGGGCGGCAGAGGTGGGGGGTAAAGCCATCTTTCACTATTCTGGCAGAACAATTTTGCAAATGTCCCAATTAAATAAAAGCTGCAGTAACCCTAGGGCTCTCTATTGACAGTTATCTCTGTGGAACTTCAGTGTGACATAGCCAAAGATCATGAATTCTCTAATGCTAATTTACACACTGGGAGTCAAATAAGGTGCTTCTTAGGTATCAGTTGGTACAGCGCATCAGGTATCAGACACTTGTCACGAAATAAATTATTCATTTCACATAGACACTTGCTATGTAAATGATAGCCCATGTATATTAAAACCATTTAGCTTTTAGAATAAAATGGGCAGCTGAGGCCATATGAATATCACTCAGGCCACATTACCATTCCTGTTCCTCAATGACGCTTTAACTCTTTTCTAAGGCTTGCAATGGTGACCTTAATCAAGAAAGGCATGGGGTGTCCAAAACTTTTGTTTTTTTAAAAAAAAACACCCACCCACATCACACTTCTTATGTTATAAATGTAAATAAGGGAATGACTGAACAGAGATAGGTTTGAGGCTTTTTAGATCAATGTTTTGGCTTCAAAACACTGTAAAACAGTTGGAATTTGAAGATAATTTTAAGCTGAAATGTTTAAGTAAAACCACCTTAAACCTATAGCTTTTGGTCATTCACTTATTTACATACATTACAAATGAGCAATTCTCAGTTTCTTTCTAGGATCCAGTACCGATGTGTTTACTATGCTGTTTAGCTGCTTTCACTGCCTATCTATTTACCTAAATGAGGCTACATCTGTATAAAGCACATCAGATACACACAAACACATTCCAGTCATGATATTACAGTGAATATTTTGTGTTTAAGAATCAGTAAAAACTCTATGTCAGATATATGACCAACACTTCTTTTGAAAAGGATGTCCACCAATGACCAGTGGCCCTGATGTCACTTTCCAGTCCCCTTTCTTTTCAAACAGGGCCACCTGGTTTGTTATTTTGAAGACTGAACTTTCTCAGAAAAGTGCTAGAATTCCCTTTTTGCCTGCAGGTTCTCAGTGAGCAGGGTCAAGCATTGGACTGCTGATAGAGGTCTATGATTTCTTTGACCCATATTGCTATCACAGCACTTGGCCTAGGCCTAACATAGTGGTGATAGTATTGTCATTGCCACTACTGTCAAGGAGAGTGAAGAAAGAGCAAAGCAACGAAGACAGTAGATGTAGAGTGCCATATGGACATGGTTAATTAAAAAATTAGCTGAGATTGGTGCCTAAGGCCTAACCTCCAGCTCTGCAAATCAAGCTTAGAAGAATTTATTTATTTTTTAGATCCTGCGTGGATTCCTTTGAATATCCCTAGGGTCCCACAGATTCCTATAATTACTAGAATCTGGGAACTACTCTGCAGAATATAAGGAAATTTCTCATTCCTGATGGTAGCTCCTGTAAAAAGAAAACCATATAATACTGGTTGTTGGTGTTGGTATTGTTTTGCAAAAACATAGAAAGAAATAACACTGAAAGTGCAAGTGCATTGGTTGATTTGCAACCTTAAATATGTCAATGTAGCGGCTGTGGTATAACTAGTAGTTTCTGCTACGGACCAAGAATGTTTTATGCCTACAAGTTGAGGGCTGTCTGTCACACGTACCCAGAAAAGAGGTGTCTTATTTCCTGAACCAGCACAAGCAACAGCTGTCATATGTACACCTTCTTCCCATCCAAATTGCTGCTCCAAGTGAAACATACAAAAGCAATGCCTCTACCCTGATTTAAGACAAGTGCAAATACTATACAGAACAACCATATACATTCTCTTTAAGACCTTGTTTAGACATGAGCTGAACCCATCTTTCTGCACTTTCAGTTACCGAAACATCTAACACATTTTTTTTTATATTTACTCAAAATATTTGTTGTTTCTCATGCAGATCCCTGCTATCAAACCATTCTCTGATGGAACTCTTTAAAATCTGCAAATGTGTGGGTGTTGTTGTTGTTTTAAAAAAGGTGTCAGGAAGTTTTATGGTCCTTGGGGTATCCCCAAAGGGCACAAATAATGAAACACAGGACACAAATAATATGAATAAAATCCATCTAAATTCCACTCATCCCTAACCACCACACTAAAGCTGACAAACCACATGGAAGTTCTTGTGCAATGTAGATTTCGATGAATATATAAAACAACTCCAGCTTATTTTACTTATGAATGTGGCTCAATTCAAGTCTCAGTAGGCCAATATTCAGCTTGGCCGAAAAGGCCCTCCATCTAACTGACACAGGGACAAATAGAAGACACCTTCACCCCGGTATGGTTCCTCTTCATCACACACACAGCCCAACAAGACAATGACAAAAATCTACTGACAGCATACAAATCAATATGGCTAACCTGATCAAAAACACTCATCCACCCCACTCACACAGGAAACCAAAGACTATCACAGCTAACCACAAATGAACAATCAAACCCTACGCCAACCCCGACCTCACAAGCGAACAACAAAGAACCTGCACAAACAACGCTGACACCAAACCCTACATATACTAAGTAAAATAGAAACATCGTCACCCCACCCCACTCATCTCCCCACCCCGCCCACCTCTTTCCCCCTTTTCTTCCTAATGTCTCAACAAATGTAACTGATTTGTAAAAATGTTACATGGGAAAAAAATGAGAGAGACATTATACATACCTTTGTAAATCAAGAAAATCTTTAATAAGAATATTTTTTAAAAAGGCCCTCCACCTTTCCCATTTTTCACATTGATTATGGTTGAATTACATTTTGATATTTTCCATAATGTATTACTTTTATTATTTGTTATTCATTGCTCTGTTTGCTCACAATATTTGCTTCACTTCTTTGCAATTCAGTTATTTGTTTACACATTCTGCCTCAGCTGATATAGTGCTGTTTATTCTTCTTCATTAGTTTCAGTAGAAATTTTGTCTCTATGTATCATGTATCTTGCTGGTCGCTTTCTTTTAATTGCATTATTTCCAGTGTTTGTGTTCCCTTGACGCCACAGCTAAGCTTTCCAATGTCTTCTAAGGACAGCTCTTATCAATACAGGTCTGTTGAACAGTACTGATAATGCTTATTAAATGTTACATTGAAGCTGAAATCTCACACAGCAGGCACCATAAAATCATTACCAGTATGAATATTTTTGCTACCAAGATGATAATGATAAGGGCAATGTCCCAATAGGGGACTTGACACTTATTATTTAATCCTCAAGCCCCCTACAGGTGTCCCTTTTTGGTATCTTTGAATGGCCAATCACAGATGATATAAAAGCTCTGAAATGAACATACATAATAGCAAGTGAGGAGGAATTGAAGAACCTTTTAATGAGGGTAAAAGAGGAAAGCACAAAATATGGTCTGAAGCTCAACATAAAAAAACTAAGATCATGGCCACTGGTCCCATCACCTCCTGGCAAATAGAAGGGGAAGAAATGGAGGCAGTGAGAGATTTCACTTTCTTGGGTTCCATGATCACTGCAGATGGTGACAGCAGTCACGAAATTAGAAGACGCCTGCTATTTGAGAGAAAAGCAATGACAAACCTAGACAGCATCTTAAAAAGCAAAGACATCACTTTGCCAACAAAGGTCCGTATAGTTAAAGCTATGGTTTTCCCAGTAGTAATGTACGGAAGTGAGAGCTGGACCATCAAGAAGGCTGATCGCCGAAAAATTGATGCTTTTGAATTATGGTGCTGGAGGAGACTCTTGAGAGTCCCATGGACTGCAAGAAGATCAAACCTATCCATTCTCAAGGAAATTGGCCCTGAGTGCTCACTAGAAGGACAGATCCTGAAGTTGAGGCTCCAGTACTTTGGCCACCTCATGAGAAGAGAAGACTCCCTGGAAAAGACCCTGATGTTGGGAAAGATGGAGGGCACAAGGAGAAGGGGACGACAGAGGATGAGATGGTTGGACAGTGTTCTTGAAGCTACTAACATGAGTTTGGCCAAACTGCGAGAGGCAGTGAAGGATAGGCGTGCCTGGCGTGCTCTGCTCCATGGGGTCACGAAGAGTCGGACACGACTGAACGACTGAACAACAACAAACAACAACAACAACAAATAGTCTCAGAAAGGTCTCGTGGCACAAGCTGTTTGGTTTTGAGAAGCTTTATGTTATTAATGTAGGAAAAATGCAAATACTCCTTGTATTTTACAAAGATAACACACATCTTTTGCATGCTCAGGGATTTCTTGCCATTTCTATAGCTGTCACTGGTATAATTTGTTAGAAACAGAACCACAGTCTTCTTCAATGACCAAAACTCATGAACAATATTCAAAGGCAGCTATGAGGGTTATTTGGGGACGGCATGCAAATGACTTTTAAGAAATCAAAGGTTGCTTCTATCATCCTTCTCCCTTCACAGGTGAACTTTTCAGTTGAACTGGCACACACCAAATTCCTAGGCCTCAGCCCTGTGGTTTTTGGGTCAAAGATCAAGCAAGGCAGAGAAATTTAATTATATACATGCTCTGCAGAAGATGTGTGGTTGCTTCATTTCTGCCTCTTCGCTTTCCTACAATTTCCAGTGCTGCAAAATTTGTGACCCCAACCTGAGCTTAAGGCATGCCATAGCTTATCCTTCCCTCAGTCCCCGGGGAGGGAAGGGCTTCACTATGTCGATCCTGCCCAACGCTTTTTCTGCCTGCATACAAAACAAGAGTTATCAACACCGAACAAAGTTGTAATTTCATTGAGAGAAATGTGAAAAGAAAACCCAACCAAGGGCCAATTAAGTTTGAAAGAGTCAAAACCCCTTTCCAGCCCTGTGAACCACTGACCCAAATAGCTCATTGAAGACTCTCACCCCAGGGTGGGTGGGAAGCTTGTGGGACAAAATAGCCCTGAATTCTCTGGGCTAAGGCCTTTTAAAGGGCTTTGCCCCCTCCCCTTGCAAGACCACATGGAATGATTCCCTCCCATAGGATCCCACGAGAGCCCTGATGTAGAGGTGGAATTCTGTTCCCCTCATTGTGCACTGGGTTATGTGCTGCTACGCAAAGTCTCTTTGCATGGAGTGTGCCCAGAATGAGGCTAATTACTACACTGAGGTTGCAATTCAAAGTGCACTTACTAGCAGTAAACTCCATCAAACCAACTGGACTTCTAAATAAACATGGATAATGTTGGGCTACAAAAAAAATCCTCCTCCTGAAAATCATATATCATTTTATAGCACCATTCTGCCTAGGATAAAGGGCAGCATAATTGCCTCAGCATGCAGGTTCTTTTCAAGTTTTCTTCTTAATATTTCTTTGAAGTGGTCAGTTGCATCCATTCAAATGTGAATGACACAAATTCAAAAAGTATTATAGGATCTTTCAGCTAAAACTCAAATAAGATAATTGGCATGCAGTGGGTGTCAAGAAGGATGTATAAAATCTGCAGTCTGTTTCCAGTAGCATGAAATAAATTGCACAATAAATCAATTTTTATGGATGCCAATGACTTGCAACATTTCCAGTTTTAAAAATTAATTGCTGAAATAATGAACATTCTCCCCCCAAAAAAACTCTCTTTGAACAGTCAGCTTGATTAATTCCTTGAAATGAAATGTTGTTGACATATACAATATTCTCAACTTGATGTTTTGGTATTCTGATTGAAGAACACCTACTTTATATAGCCAAGGTTTGGTTTCCCCCCCTCTCATACACACTTCACACACCTTTTTCCTTTTGCAAAAAGGTTCCAGGGTGTGGTCAGAAAGCAGATGATGTATATTGAAGCTAAGTAGAACTGGGCTTAGTTAGTACCTAGATAGGAGTCTACCTAGGTATCCTATGAGTGACATCCAGCATCACACAAGCAGATGCCTGCTCACAAGATTGCATTCCTTCCTCTCCTCTCCCCAGAACCCAGTCAGAGGCCCCTGCATCTCTCCAAATCTGCTTCAGATGGTCCCCAAACCTTCCTGAGCAGATTTGGGGGGTATGCAAGGGACTTCAGGAATAGGGCAGGTGAAATACGATATAAAAATGTCAGCTGAGATACCTAGCATCAGAAATTGAATCCTGTTTCTAATAACAGGCTACTTTGCAAGCAAGATTTTTAAATATTTGTCTAGTTCTGTCCATTATTTGCCCAGGCACACAAATATATGGTGTGACTGCACGTCTTGATTACACAAAGATGATTTGCCAGCATATCAAACAGATAGGTTACAGATAATCACCAGAACTGCATAGCTTGTGCATTACAACACTGCAATCCTTATCCTTACAAATGAAATGGTTTTTCAGAAATTGTAATGCTACTTGCTGTGTAAACTCTTTTCAAGATCAGACAGTTTAAAAGTGTGTGCATATGAAAATCATGGGATTAGTAGTGTTGATTTGCATTTCCTTTAAGAAGCTCACAGCTTAATACATTCAGTGTCTAACTCACTCTTTATTGGTTTTGAGGAACATCTAAAGCAACAAACATGGTGTTTGGATTGGAGCATGACTCCCTGTGAAATATTCATGTCACTTTCAAAGATAGAGACTTTGAATGAGCCATAATGGTTCACATAAAACAGCTTAGGTGGGTTAAGTTACACGCAACATTCTAAAATACCTTTTTTCTGTACCTTGTTCTGCTGAATTAAACTCTGAATACACTTTAGTTCTGAATAGTAGTATGGCCAAAGCTATACTAGGTCATTTGCTTGATATGCTGGTTTGTTAACTCACTTGAGTTAGAATAAACCAGTCCCCTGAATTCATAGGGGAGGAAAGTGAATGCAAAAACACTGACTTATGTTTTGACTATACACAAATTTGCCTTTAGGCATGATCCCTGCATAAATCAAGGGCTTACCGTATACATTTTTGCAAAACAAATGACCCTAATATAATGCATCCTTGTGTGTTATTTTCACAAATATATGCTTTCCCCACACACATTATGTGGCTGTTGCAAAATTCAGAGAAAGGCAAATTTTGAAGGATGGCAGATTCAGTGTGTGTATTGTTTCAGACAGAGTGAATTAGGAGGTTCATCTTTAAATGCAAACTTACTTGAATTTCTCCCTACATAGGACTTAACCACTGTGGCTAGTAGCCACTGATAAACTTATCTTTCATGAATTTGTGTAATGCTCTTCTAAAACCATCCGAACTTGACCTCTGGCTGCATTCATTCCCAAAGAAAAGTGCAGAGAAGTCACAATGAAGTTGTGAGTAGGATCATGTGTTCAGTATATAGAGAAAGCTAACAAGTGGAGCACATGGTGAGGTCAACTTAAGGAAACCTGACTTAAGGAAAGCTGCCTTTGCCTAGTGGTGCTAGTGCTAATGAAACTGGAATGTGGAACTCATTCTTTAGACTAATGATAACTTGTTGAAAGATGGGGGTAAGGTTAATACTGAATAGCAGAGGAAAAATAGAAAACAAGGTGAAGAAAGAGAAATGGCTAAGTAGAGAAGTTTCAGTTATTATGATTTCACTAATTTGCTGGAGAGAAAATATTTGAACTGTCAGTGCTGACGGCAGGAAGACACCACGATCACTTCGGAAATCCCATTTTGTTCAGTGTAATTACATACTGAAGACAACAGAATATGATTTCCAGTGCATGATATTTTTGTGTGTAACATTTACTCTCCAATCTTAAGATTTGCTGCTCCAATAAACAAGTGCTTAGACTGTCATGCTATGCCAGCATGGCAATAAAAACCAGGTTGGTTGGTTGGCATTTTTGCAAGAATATTATTTTTGCATGGGAGGCTGACATAGCAGCACAGATGTTTGGGACTGGGGAAGCACTGATAATATATGGCTGGTGTGTGCACATATACATTTGCTTTATATGTAACGAGACAGAAAGGCAAGGGTTAAACAATTCTTCCCCATGGAAAAGCATGTGCTGGACAACTCTTATAGTGACCATATGGTGACCATAGTGCTTCTGGATCGTAGCCAACTATGTTGTACTCAGAGTAGATTCCATGGACATTATTTTCGATGAGTCTACTCAGAACAGAAACCCTTTGTTTTTTGAAGGTCCCTGAGGAAGTCAAAAACTGAAGAGAGGTACCTACTAACCAGTGATGTTGCAGTGATGAGGAAGAAAACTGCAACTACTGTATGTTGAGGGTTCTGAATAAACTTGCACTGGATTGTTCTATTAAATTTTTAAAGACCTTTCCCATTCTGGAAGATATTATAGCAGAACTTTCAGCCGACTCATTGGGGGGGGGAGGACTTGGCTAAATGTGATGATTCTAATGTGCTGCTGCTGCTGCTGTAACTGGGGCTTTTGAGTTTTGATATTTTAACCTGTTTGGGGGCTTAAAGGCAGGTTAAATATGTAAAGAGAAATGCATACATAAATAAACATACTGCAGCCTATGTTAATCTTGTGTACTAAGGAGCTTATACAAATGAGGTAAGCTAATTCAATTGCCAATCACCTATTGCAAACATCAGTTAAATTAATTTAATTGAAAGTAAGTCCTACTCATTTCAAAGGACTTTAGTTTATTTCCAAGTTAAATCTATTTAGGATTGCCACTAGCTACTTGCTTAGACAGCCCAGAGTAAGTTGCCTTTGTTAATTATGTTGCAGGTTATAAATCCTTCAATCAGTCTTCCTGATACATTTTGATGAACCACAACTAGTGGAAACACATAGTTTTAAAGTGATTTAAGGCCTGATTCCATGAGCTGGCACAGCAGGAAATGAGTATTTAAACTGGATGTCCACTGCACTGGAGTAATGGCATGATGACTTTGCACCAATGTCACGAAAAGACATATAGCATAATGGCATTCCCAAGCAGCCAACTTGAAACTTGCTGTTGCACCCTTGGGAAACATTGTACCAGGGGCTCTGAAAGGTGGAGAGGACACACCAAGCAGATGTGCATGCCTTATATTTGATGCTTAATTTCTGTGAAATGTTTGCACCACTCAGCGTAGAGAAGTTCGTTCCTCTAGTTGAATTAACAGCAAATGCACCGAATCTTCTTCAGTCGCCAGGTCATCATGCAAGTCTTTTAAAGCCAAGAACAAAGCATGCATTTGTTGGTCCCTTGTTGCATGCTACAATATTGTTTCTCAGTCCTGTTACTCTACAGTATTGTAATATTGACAGTTCTATGCCCCATCTGACACCTAATGGACCAGGTGGAATTGCAAGGTAGCCAAGCTGCTTCAAGACTAGAGACCAAGGAAATCACATTTTCAAGTGTTGTGACAGCAGCATTTATCTTTTAGGAACTTTTATGCCAAAGTTTTAAAATAAAAGTTAGAATAGCTGTTTGTTGTTGTTGTTGTTGTTGTTGTTGTTGTTGTTTTGTCTCTTCCCTACGCAGAGCTCTTTCAGTCACATTATAACATTCCAGTCTCACCAGGTGACCCAGATTACCAGACAGAGTCCTGGTAGCCTGGGCTTTGTTCAGGGATGGCATAACTAGAAAGACCAGAGCTGAATGGGACATACCATCACGTCAACATGCAATCAGAATGCAAGCCAAAGGAGCTTGCTTTGCAAAGGTGTCTTTTTCTAAAATTTGAGGTCCAGAAAGCCTGAGATTTTATAACAATGAGCTGTTGCAAACACTGAGGGTGGTGGATGGAGTCTGCCACCTGACTGTAAGCCAAACATTGGGCTATTAACACTTCTGTTGAAAACATGGGTGCTATTCAGTTGTGAACCCTGGAAATGCAATTGTCAACATCACTGTGGTATCTGAGACACAATTTCTCATTTGAAATAAGATTTTAACAGGATCTGGACAACAAAAGTGGAAAACATTCAATGGAATGTGGCTATGACTAGAATGAAGAATAATAAAGTTACCTTCCAAGTAACAATTTGCAAAATTCACCTCCTAGCTGAGCCATGGTACTGGGGCAAGGGGTATTCAAGCACATATTGGTAAAGTTAATGGAATTTAGTGCTTTACCTTTGCAAGCCACCTTTAATTTATCACTCCCACATCAAATCTGTTAGGAGCACCAATCATTAACCTCCTCCAGCTTAAGTGCATCCATCAGCTCCTCAATACATTTATCATTATTCTCAGTGAAGCCACCATCACCCTTCAGATCACTGCAGCTATTAAATTGCTACACATTAGGACATAAGAACCCAAATTATTTCATAAAAATCTGAAAGCACAGCAACACCTAGAGGTCTGTTTGAATTATAAAAGAAAATAAATCACCTATGACCTAGATTCTGTCTTTAAATGCCCATAGCAGCATTAGATTATTAGTGGAGACATAAGAACTCTTCACCAGGTGCGTGCCCAGCATTGTTTAATGAAACATTGATAGTCCTTAGGTGACCTTAGCATTGCAGTTTAAGGAACCTTTTAATGACGTTTCAGGTACTTCAAATCATTGTGTCTAACATGCTCAGCAAGCACAGGTTCTGTTAAATACCTAAGTTATGAACATGCTGAATGCTGTTAAGATACCCAATGACTTGCTGATTCACTCTTAAAACAATACTGTGTGGACACAGAGAAGCCTTGCCAAGATGGGAAATGTGCTAAGAGCTCCACTACTAGCAAACGTGGGGCTTCTCTGAAGATGGAATAGTACAGTATTTTTCTTTTTTGCTCCATGAATAGTAAGAAAGGTTCCCATGCTCACTTTCGGTGGGGCTCTTTACTGACAAGATTCCAGCCTGATGGAGCTTTTTGGAATGTCACATGGCCACTTCAGGAAGTGCTGGCAGTATGGAACATACCACAAAGGCTCCCACTGTGCATGTACAGGCAGCTCCCTGTTTACATGGGGGTTATGTTCCAAGGCACCGCACACATCAGTGAAATCACACATAATTGAAACCCGCTGAAAAAGCCTGCAAACACCACATTCTGCCCCTGCCCCACCCCCTAAAAATCCTGCCATTTAAGTGACATTTCAGTGACATCTTTATGATGTGTCTGGGTCATTTCTGGGTTCAGCGTGATGCGCATACACACAGTCGCACACAGACTGAACGCACATAAACTGCCTGTATTGTATGTTTTATGTATTACGTTATACGTATATGTATTGTATTGTATGCATAGTATACACTAGAGATTTCCTAAAGTAACTAGATACCTACACAACAAAGCATATAAATATATAATAATATTTATGTTTTACAACTTGTAAAATTATGCTGCAGAAATATAATACCACAGGGGGCTTGACTCAGTTAAATGAAAAAAATATACAGGAGGAGGAAGTTGGCATATAATTTTGTGTATAATTTGTGTTTAATTAACTGGGTTAAAAAAACAGATATAAGTGGATATTTAAAATGGACATGTCCTCCAGTCCTAACTATGAGGACTCTCATTTGTCATAAACCAGAGGCATGCAGGGAAAATACGAACAAAGCACCCCAGGGTAAGAGTGCCACATATTTAAAAGACAGGCATCTGACAAATCCTTCCCTAAGATTTCTTTGACAAATAAAAGGCAAAAAAGCTGAACACATGAATATATGCTGTTGTGAACTAGGTGGTAGCAGGGGTACTGCAGTTGTTCACTTTTCCTAGCTTCTTTGCCCTTGATAAACATGAATCAAACAGCCTAAGGCAATAGGAAGACACTATGTGTGATAATCCTCATTTCCTCTTCACTCCGCCACAAAGTCCAAACTTGTTCAGATTCAGCAAAGTATTGTCTTGATCAGATCCCCAGTTAGATGTATACACAAACACACAGCAAATACTGCCTCCAGCAACACATCATTTTCTCACTGCTTGCTCCTTCCCTGATTCATTCCTCAAAACTCAAGCCACCCCCTTTCTTCCAAATGTGAAATTAAATACACTTACCAGTTTCTGCTAAGTAACAAATGCTGGTAGCAACATTTTCAACCAAGGAGCAACCTGCTAGAGGACACCTGTGTCAGACAATTAAAGAGTGAAAGAAGGCTTGTTTTCTTAACCAAAGTCATAACAGAGTTATGAATCTGGGGGTGCAAGACACCCTAAATTCTGGATTACGTAATATTAAAGCTAAGCATGTGTATTTAGGATAGACCAGGCATAGGCAAACTCAGCCCTCCATGTGTTTTGGGACTACAACTCCCATCATCCCTAGCTAACAGGACCAGTGGTCAGGGATGATGGGTCCCAAAACAACTGGAGGGCCGAGTTTGCCTATGCCTGGGATAGACCCAAGAGGTATCTGAACCTTTTTAGACCTTGCTAATCTTTTAATTAAGCTGAGCATTAGAGGCAGATTGGGCTGAGAAGGTAGACCATGTAGGAGAAGGAAAACTGATCCCAAGTCTTTGCTGCTTTGTGGCTATACACATTCATGAAAAAAGGCTTCAGGAGTAAACCCTAAGGAAAATTTCATAGCTGCTCCTTTGCAGGACATCATCAGGAGAAGAAATCTGGAGTGGAGTCCCTAAGACGGTTTGAGAGTGATAGTTGGGGTCTGCTCAAGTCTAAGGCTGCTATGGCTATGGAAGAAGCCAGAACTTCTTGAGATATGAATGTTGTGGACCCATCTGACATGGGTTCAGGTTGTATATATGTATACATAAACCATATATCATAAAGACACCACAGTCTGCGCTGTGCCTCGTGTTCCCAAGGAAACTCAGACACTGGAGCATAAAGTTCACCCAGAGCTCCTGGAATCTCATACTGCTATGGAGATTTGGGGGTGATGCAGAACAACAGTATATCACGAGAACAGAATATGCAATTGATATAGGTTCTAACTTCTGGTGGGGAGGTTAGGTTTGAAACTATAAGCCATAATTTCTCAAGTACTGTAGATCTAGAATAATTCACATTAATATATGAAAACAGGATGGTTTCCAATGAGTCTTTGTCATGGATTCCTCTGATATTGAAAAGTGAAGATCCTACATAGACCCCAGCACTGCTTACCTTTAGATTTCATGTGCTTGTACCAAAAGGGTAAACTGCTTAACACGGTACCAGGTTTTAAAACAGGAATGGGAACCCAGGAGCCCTTCAGATGTTGTCAGATGCTGTCAGATACAACTCCCATCATTCCTGACCATTGGCCATGTGGGCTGGAGTTCACAGGAGTTGGAGTCCAACAACATCTGGATGTCCAGAGGTTCCCATATATGCAAAGGTGCTTCATTTTAGCTTATAGGGCTTAAGAAGCCAACTTCTGCCACAGTATATGTTGTTTGGAGCAGAGATTGATTGAAAAGCAGTCTTTTGCTCACCCTGAAACAAAGACACATTAACACATTATGGGGAAGGGGTAGCAAGAAATTGCTTTCCATTCTTTCACTGAAGTTTTGGATCCACCCCCAACCCCCACTCCGCTTGTATGATGAATCTTTTGGGACTAATCTGATTATACTGACAAATCTATCAGACAAAACAAAGCAAGAAAAAGTACTTGAATCTTTCTTACCATAGAGAAAGTGACAGAAAAAATATTTTAATTTGAACAATCCATGGTAGAAATGAGTTTGGCCTGTACAAATCACAGAGTGAAATTTGTATGCCAGCCAGAATTGTTCAGGGACTGTAGTTATTTTCATCATTTGCATTTAAGACTAAGAGTTAAATGAAAATTATGTCTAGATGCATGATCAGTTTGATGCAATTATAAAGGTACCACTTATACTGTTAACATTTCATGACTAGTATTGAAGGAGGTTTTTGTTTTGTTTTTCACACTCACTCAAACAAACCAAAACTATTATGCATGTGATCACTTGGAGGCCTTTAAAAAAAATAATAAAGTAAAATAAAAATAAAAATAAATTACACAACTGAAATAACCATAAAAACCCAACCTAAACAACTCAGGTATTCCTATCAATCATGTGACCTAAAACACAGCCTTTAAAATACTTTTTTAAAAAACAAGTGTTTCAGGTCATTAGTCAATAATGTGCACAGCTGCCTTTAGGGGTTTGGAGAGAAAATTAAATCAGCTGAGTTATTTCATTTACAAAAGCACCTGCTGTGCAAAAATAATTTTCATCAAAAATTTAATATTGCAGTAGGCTTGCTTAGCAGCCTCATTGTTATAATACACCGTGATGACTTCAAAGGTCCATTATTTGCTATTGTCCATTATGCTTACAATTGCCATGCTAAGAAATGCCGAAGAGGATTTTGATATGCAAGATGGGAAAGGGTAGTTCAGGAGAATGGGATGGCCAAGACCCATAGTTGTAATTCTGTGTACGCAAGGGAGCCTTGAAATGTTTCAGGTTCCGAAACAGCACCCTCCCCTTCCCAACCACATGGCAAACTGGTTTGAAACTGAGGAAACTTTTAAAAGCAGTTTTTCAGCAGGCATGTTGCTCAGTTGTTGTTATTTTTTAGGGAGAGGGGAGGCTGCCCAGTCTAAATTTGCACACAAAACCTTGAGGTTTCTTGAGAAGAGCTCAATCTAGAGACCTACACCTCACTATTCTCCTGTGCTCAGCTGAATAAACGTAATTTCACAAATTTTTTGTAATCACCCCCCCCAAAAAAAACCTTTCAACAACCTTTGGGTTTGGACTCTCACTTTTTGAAATGTGGCAACCCATGTCCCTGTTTATATGTGTGCTTTGCAACACAATGTTTTAGAATGGCATGATACTTATGTATTGCAAGATAAAAAAACTGATTACCAACTTAGCTTGTTTCCATTTGAGAGAAAGAAACAGATGGAGGTGGAGAGTCTAATGGCTGCTATGTAAGGAGTGGGAAGGCATGCTATGGATTGGAATAGACATCTAGGGCACACCAGGAGGTTGAACACAAAAGAGCCCTGGCAAAGCCATTTCCTGGTTGGAAGCTACAGCTGTCAGTCACAAAACTGTGTGACCTGTTTCCCTCCCTCTTGCCAATCATTTTCCTTTCAAGGAATAGTTTGTCTCTCCAAATGTCCAAAGCATTAAGAGCAGCTCAGTTTGCTTTGAACCACTTTTGCACTCTGAAGTGGGTTGCTTGCTTTATTGATTTCTATTTTTATTTGGAAAATGTATAGGCTGCTAAACATTAGTGAGTATCATTGTGATGCACATCAATAATACAAAAATAAAATAAACAAGACAGACAAAAATAGTTTCCCAAAAGAAATCTGATACTGCCTGTGAGTAAATGCATCCTTCTGGGAACCTTCGTAGAAATAAACACCAAACCATTTAACTACAAAGGGCAGTGTGCTCCACAAAGCAGGGGCCAACTGTTTGGGATTCAGGATTCAACCAAAGTAAAAAACACACCCCTAATACACAGTCCCAACCTGAAGTATGGTTCTTGCATTATTACAGAACAGGCAGCAGGCCTGAGAATATTACTTTCAAGCCTGCAACACAAGCAGTGGCAGAAGATAATAATATGTGTGTGATGCAGAACAATTATTCAGATTTGCAGTACAAGAAGATGTGGTTGTATATAATCAACTGTGTGACAGACTTTTATTTTCAATCCCTTTCCTAATAATTCTTCCCATTGAGCTGGCCAGGACATGGAGCTGACATTACATGTCTACTTTTTATTATATAGGCATAATGATTCCCTCAGGTAAACTAAAACCAAACAAAACATTCACCCTAATGTTGTGTACATTTTATAAATGCCTCACCTTTGGACCAGCTGAACACCAATGTTTATGGTATACCATATGCCACTAAAAACTCTTGCTGCAAAGGATTGAGAAAGAGAAATCCTGGGAATCAAGCCAGAGCTGGTTCAGCGTGAACTCTGTATCTTGCTACAGAATATCTGGAATTACACTTCTGCTCCCTGACATCAACAAACTACTACATTACAGGGGAAAATGACGGCCCTGTGAAGTTTGTTTTTCGTGAGTAGCCAGTCATTTTAATGGTTGTCCTGTGCTGCTTTTAGTGTGTGTGTTTTTTTAAATATATTTTTACATTTGTTATACACCATCCAGACATTTTATTATATATAAAACCCTGTCCAGATTCATAACATCACAAAACCAACTTGTCCTTTAAGATACTCAGATAAGGCCCTTCTTCATCCGCAGAAGAGGTGCATTATGCGTCTATAAAGGAGGTAGCCTTTTAAGTCTTGGTGCCTTGACTTTACAATACTCTTCCAGGGTGACATTGTGCTCTTTTGGGTGCCAGCTTAAGATTTATTTTATTTGCCCAGGTTTATATTTTTTAAAAAAATACTGTATTGTTTTAGTTGGTTGAATACTTTAAGTTTGTTACTCTGCTGATTTTATGTTGTTTCTGTTCATCACCATCAGGTCATCAGGGTGTAATCTCTAAAGCAGCCCAAAGCCTGATGAAGGACTGCTGCATGTGCCGTAATTACTGCTCCACCAACCAACAGAGAAGCACCACTATGCTCTCAGAAAGCTTTGTTGGTGTAGAGGGACAAATCAAAGTGTCAGGGTGCATCAAAGTGACCAGGAATTCACAGGATTCCAAGGATCTCATTCCCTCATTCCCCTAGGATAAAAAGGATCCCAAAGCGATGCCTGTCTTAGACCTGACATATTTAATTATTTCCCATTGATCACAATGGAAAATAAAATAGAACAAAAGTTGTGGCTGCAAAATAGGTTTACTGGGCAGGTACTTACCTGCTATTAAATTCAAAGACAATTCACATTGGTAATCTCTGTATACAAACGGAGAAAACAGGCATTGCATCTTAAATAGATTCCGTTGGGAAGCATGATAGCCTGCACCTTTCAGCACCTGAACTCTCTCTCTCTCTCTCTCTCTCTCTCTGTGTGTGTGTTTGTGTGTGTGTGTGTTTGTGTGTTTTGAAAGGATCTGTAAGCTATGCAGAATTTGATGAAAAGTTAAGATGGGGAATATTAGTACAGCTGTCCTTTCTCTTCTAAATTGTCTGTGAATAGATTACACATCGATGGCTCATTAGGCACAGGGTGTAAGCTTGTTTTTAATGAGTAACAAATCCCCCTGCTACTTCCTACTCTATGCATCATAAAAATGTAAACAAGTATCCATTAAAATATATGGAACACTCAGTGACATTCGTAGTTGATTTTGTTCACCTTTATATAAAATTTCTGTACAGATTGGCACCCAAATCCACCACAACTAGAATCCAGGATTTAGCTGAGGTAGAACAATTTCCTGATGAGAAATGGAACCTGACATATTCCATTAACTTCTAGGCATAGTCCAGCAATACCATCTTTGCACAATCCTAGCCTCAACAGCCTTCAGTTTACATGCCCAGAAGCCTAAGAACCTATCAGTAACAAAATCCTCTTGGATCCGTACTTTCTAGACATGGGACAAGTGGAAGTATGGGAGTCTTTTGAAAGCAGCTGTCCACCCTTCCTCACCTTAAATAATAATGGCAGAAAGCAGCAGATGTCCAGATTGCTAGCAAATGCTCTTGTATTACAGTTTACATTCGCCAATATACTTCCACTGACACAAGCAGTGTCATTTTCTGGTAATGTTTGGAATTAGTCCCTTGGGTCACCAATTCCCAGGCATTATAAGATGATAAGTCAGAAACTGTGATTACTTAAATATTTTTCAAATCCTAGGACACTCCGAAAAGGATACAATTTGCAGCCATGGGAGTCTTATTATGGTGTTATCCATACAGATACTGCCAAGGGTGAGTTATTTGGAGGAAGCTTAGAGATGGCCAGATCAGTCTTATTTCTCATCTGTGTCAGTACTGTGTGTATTCATTCATAATCTGTTCTATCCTATTTCTGCATCAAACTGTAATTAAAAAGAAAAAAAAACTACATGAAAATTCACATTCGTTTGAATGTGGGTTTTTTGCACACATATTAACCTTAAACGGACATTTTTACACACATTTTTGATTCATTATTTTAACCAAGAATTGTAGGACAAGATTCAGAGAAGTGTGAAAGGGAGGTGATAATTGCTTTCTGATCCATGAATTTGGAAGTGTGACACATGTCAATTCACTTAAAAATGTGAACCAAATGAAATCATTAAGCAGCACTAGAAAAATGGCAACACCATTATTGGAGACCTTTTTCTGCTCATGTCTATGGTCAGACAGCAATATGGTCACACTCTTAGAAAACCGGGCACCCTCCTATCCCCAAACCCCACCTGGCTTTACTAGCACCTGCTTGATGGGTTAAAAGTTGTCATTAACACTACCACAACACCCTTTACATGTGTTTCAAGGCAATTTACCAGCTAAAGACAGATTTAGAACAGTACAGAAACCAAATGAACACCTAAGGCAGAACTCTGTTCATCTAGCTGTAAAGGTTTGGGTTCAGGGTACGGAATCCAGAAGGCTTATTTAAAAAATCAGATTATATTCAGACACCAGTGGACTGTGAATGTTTGACAACTAACCTAGTGTGAATCACAATTCTATGCTACTTTTCTTGTCAAATGTGCAGGGAAACAGAAATGATGGCTGCTAGTACCTGGAATTATCCCTGGCAACTGCTGTAGGAGTGGTCTAGATGCAGGGTTGTGTCTTGGCTAAAGCCTGCAGCAAAAGTGTAAATAATAGGACCACTAGTTCATAATGATGTTATTTACTATTAAAGTAGAAATTGGCCAACCCTAATGATTTCAGTCCCAATTTGCCTTTCCACAATTGTCAATGCCATTAAATCTAAGATGGGATCTTGAAAAGGGCATGGGGAATTAGATATCCAAGCTTGCATTCGATTACTTGCATTCAAACCCCATTGAAACCAAGTGGACTGGGTATATGAGCTTTGTATTATATTCACGTCATGAAAATCAAAGCCATAGTTAGTTTGAACCACCCACTTGAGAGAACTGCTGGTAGTTAAATCTAGGATATTCACATTGGAAATGCAAGCCCTGCTGGCCCTGGCAATCAGCTTATCGTGAAGAGAAAATCCTATCTCATTGTCTGCTTTGTAACTCCAAGATGCCACAGTCTCTCTGTTTGTGTAACTTGTGTAACCTGTGCCTAACTACTTTGATCAACTACAATTCCCATCATCCCTGATCATTGGGTATGCCGGCTGATGAGATTTGGAGCACAATACCATCTGGTACCTAACCCATTTTACATTGGCAATTCAATGCTGAGGGAGCCATTTGATTACCCTTTCCTGCTGCCTGTCTGTTCTTACCCTCATGTGTTCCAGGCATCTGCTGCCTGTATCATTGGACACAGACCTGGCAATAAATATCTCCAAAGATATGCATACTTACACATTTGCCTCATGCTACCACTTTTGGTGAGAATATCCAACAGTGTAGGAGTTTTGGGACATGAATGCTGATTACCACTATGAATGTTTCTACCTTAGACCATACATATCTCTTAAAGGTATGTTTCTTCATGATGCTGAACCCAGTGATGCTTGGTTGCTGCATAAAGACCTCTCAAGCAATTGTGGACAGCACTGAAGTCATGTAAAAGCAGAAGTCTCCAAAGAAGTCCTCCAAACAACAGTGGACTGATATAAAATAATCATTGTATTTTATTGTCATGTATAGATGCTGCAATCAACAACTGGCAGGTTGGCTGTCAGTTGAATGCGAGTGGTTTTTCCTACCCTCCAGAATCTCAAACATCTGCCACAAGATTGCCAATTTGCTACATTAGAATCTCCATACACATCATAAACCTGTCTAAAAAGTGTTATGTAGAACTGCTTTAGGACCTGTTTTATCTACGTGAAAGTGTGCTTCTTTTCCTCAGCTACTAATGCTTCAAGGCTAAAGGAAGAAAATCAGGAAGAGAAACCAAAGAAAAGTTGGATCCCATATCCAGATTGCATTAAGCAACATGATGATCATAAACATAACCATAACATAATATTCAAAAATGCTTTGGGCACTGCAGGAGCGGAATATAATAAAGACCCACATATAAATGGGTATTAAAATTTAATAAAACACACAATGTTTATAAAATAACAAGCACGGCACCAAATAGCCAGACAGAATGCCATCACTCAAAAGACATTTCGAAACAATTCTTAACTTCCTGCTATTGTGGTTATGTTGCCAAAAGCAACACTCAGTATTAATAATTGGTACTAGTATATGAAGCAGCATGTCAGCACTTAGCTTCATAATCCACAAATCTATTAAATCTCTGCCTATTTTATTGCTTTTTCACCCAATTTGTTCTTATTTGCCTTTCTCAGAATATAGTCTTCCTGAATGGATTTAGGTTCACCCCCATTAACATTAGAGGTGAAATGATATTATCTAACTTTTTTACAAATGAGGCAGATAGTTTATTGGGAGTTCCTACTGACTTAACACAAACTTCTTCCACACACAACCCTCTCGAAAGGAATGGAAGCTGTGCAAGAGCATCCCCATGTGCAGGAGAACTTCCTGGCCCATTATGCCGCATCTTCTGTCTTCAACAGAACGTTAGGAGCAGGTATGCAAAGTGAGGCAGAATTTTAAAAACGTCAACCAAGCTACTGAAAGAAGACTCTGGAGTAAGAAAATGAATGATGCCTCCCTGTCTACATGTCTTTGCTTCACAGCAACTATCAAAGTAAGCATTAGTTTTCTTTGGGGGAATTTATCCAAATCTCACTTCAATATCATGCTTAAATGTTGAAGTAAAATCACCTCTTCCCCTCCCTCTTCCTCTCTCATGATACTGTATTACTGATGAGTCTTGGCAGTGACAAATGACAAACTGTGTATTCCTCTCTTGGCAGTTCCCATTTGCATTCTGCTGCTGCCGTGTCTCTCTCATTGGGACGGAGGGGAAATAAAATTAAAAAGGCAGAAGTTCTGAGGAGAACATGAAAGCACCCAAAACTGCAGCTGGTCAGCAGTTCTGCAAGGCAATACTCTATGGTACAGAGGGCATGCTGATAAGTAAGAAATCTGAGTTTAGAGGTGATCAGGAAAAAAATTAAGAAAAGTATTTCTGAAAACTTCCCCACCTTTTTTAAAAAAAAAATTAAAACCCTTTAGAGAGACTTTAAAAATCACTCAGATAAATGCGAGAGCCCTTCAGAATTAAAATGACTCAGAACAGTTCAGCTAATAAGTTTCATTATGAGTATGAGTTTCGTAGGAGTAGAAGGTGGACCAATAAGATTTCAAGAGGAGCAAAATACTTATCAAACAGGGACTAGTACAGCAGTTTTAACCTCTGCCAAAGGCCGGCTGAGGCAGGGTCAAAGCAGCTCCACTGGTGCGGTAGCGCATCCACCCCCAGAGTTCCTCTGTGTGCTCCATGGACATAAATCAGAAAGTGTGACCTTATACTGAGAACCATGTACTTCTAGCACAGGATTATCTGTTCTGGCTAGCAGTGGATCTCCAGGGTTTTCAGAAAGAGGACATTTCCAGCCCTGGAGATGGCAGTGATTGAACCTGGGACCTTCTGCATGCAAACCAGATACACCCTTCCCCTTCTACATCCAGCAATCTCCCCACCAGTGGTAGAAACCGAAGCAGCAACCTGAATCCACCACATCCAAAGCTCCCTTATTCCTCTAACCTGCCCGTGGAATGGGGTCAGGGGTAGATTTAGGGCCGTGCGAGGGGGAGGCACATGCACTAGGCACTGAGCCAAGATGGCACCAGCTCAAAGCCTGGTAAGTGAGGCGCTGAGCTTTGGGAAGGGGGCATGAGGCTCGGACGGGGTCCTAGAGTCCTCCCACCTTCTTCTTAAAGCCTAGTTAGAACTTCCCCAGCTTTGGGAAGGAGGTGGGAGGGTTCCAGGACCTGGCCAGAGCATTCATGCTTCCTTTCCAAAGCCCGGCGCCTCCTTACCTGCCTTTGGGAAGGCAGTGGTTAAGAGCGGTAGACTCGTTATCTGGGGAACTGGGTTCGCGTCTCCACTCCTCCACATGCAGCTGCTGGGTGACCTTGGGCTAGTCACACTTCTCTGAAGTCTCTCAGCCCCACTCACCTCACAGAGTGTTTGTTGTGGGGGTGGAAGGGAAAGGAGAATGTTAGCCGCTTTGAGACTCCTTCGGGTAGTGAAAAGCGGGATATCAAATCCAAACTCTTCTTCTTCTTCTTCAGTGCAAGGGCATAGGGCCCTACCTACACCAGCCTGAAGCTTTTGACGGTATTTCCCCTCTCACTGATGTCAGTGGGGCGAGGGATGAAAAGACCACTCCTCCTTACTCTAGTCTAGCCCTTCATGGAGAAAGCCAGCAAAGCTCTCTCTTACACACACACACACACACAGAGAGAGAGAGAGAGAGAGAGAGAGAGAGAATACAAAATGTGCCTCTTTGTTACTTGAGATCCTCTGAATTAGAATGGAGAAGACCAGGTAGCAAAACTGCAAGAATCCCTGGTCCTGAAACCACTGAGCGTTCCATTCAAGCCCTTCTAGATTTCACTGTAATCTTTTTCCACCTTTTGCTTTCAGGGAAGCAAACAAACAAACAAAAAAAGCAAAAGAGCTAATGAAAGCCAGAAAAAAGAACCTCCCGCTAGACATGAATCTGGCAGCTCTAACACATATCTCAGCAGCACTGATTTCCCATGTGGCCACCTCAGATCGCTAGGCCTCAGCAGCCAAACCAGAATGGATGGCAATAATAATTAGAGACTGATGAGAGAGGGGCCCCATAGGAGGGCCAATTTTTTTTTTAAAGAAGAGTTAATGAAAGGAGGGTGGAGCATCCAAAATTTCACAAAGGGTATGAAGCAAAATTAGATAATCAAAGCGCCTTTAAACAGCAGAAGCCATCCGGTTCATCTAAGAGCACAGTGAAAAGTACCTGGCACATCAAAAATTGATCACAACTAAGGAATGTTAATGTGTGCTCCCTATCAGGCCAGTAAGATTCAGGGTGACCCACAGCTATTATTTAACGTCAGTATCAGGCCATTTAATTTTCTGCTTCAGTTCCTTTCCCACTCTTCTTCCTCAACCTCTGCCTAATGGCTATTCACTTTCTCTACATCTGATGTTCCTGCTCCTCGAACACTGTGCTCTGACTGGCATTTGATGACAGACTAAACTCTTCCAATAATGGCACCCATGCTCTATAATCAACTGCCATTTTTAATGTGCTAATAGTTCACAATGTGTTCCATCCCTTTAGAATGTGTGTCAGAAAGGAGGAGGGAATGACTCTCATTTGAATACATTTACTCTTCTTCTCCACCGCCTGAATTATGAGGAAGATGAGTCAGTGTTCTGGTGCTAATTTTGTTGATTTCTGGAATGTGAGTTATTTTTAATGTCCCACTTTAACAACAGTTTGCCAGATATTATGAACCTGTTTGGTTTTTTAATGCAAAGAACATACCTGATATTTATGAGAAGGCAATGTCAGGTTTTTATTTTAAAGTTGTAATTCATATGATACACATGACAGAAAATGGCTCATCTGAAGATTATTGCCTCACTCTAGAGATCTGCACGCAATCAGATATTCATATAGATCTCTGGGGGAGCTGATCCACATCAGCAAAGGAATATGGGCAAGCACTGGCTTTCTTGATTGAAATTAATGAGGTAGACAGTCTAAATGAAGGTTCTGCATGATCCATGGATTAGTAGAAACAGGAAGGGGAGAGTAGAGAAAATAAAATTATGGTACTGTGCTATTTAAAGCAGTAGTTGATCTAAACTTTGGAAACAGCATTATGGTAATCCTGTTTCAGAAATGATATAACAGAAGTGTATCCAGGGTGCGTCACAGGGAAGAGTAATAACAACAATTAGCAGTACGAAACACCTTACATTATAATACTGTACCTGCTTCTCATAAGTTACATAATACTTTGGTATGAATACAAAGTAGAACATACCAAAGTAATACAAAGTAGAACAGAACAGAACTGCTCTTCATCAGCCATGAAAGGCACATCAGTGTTGCAAACATAGACTTTCCCTTTTGAAATGCATGGAAAGAGATACATAGTCCTTTCCCTTTTCTTTTAATGCTTCAGCATATTTAGCAGGGGTGGAAGCCTATTTCAAATGTGTGTAAACCTTTCATAGGTAATACAGTATACAAGTGATTTGCACAAAAAAATTCCATAGGAAATATTGTAGTGAAAAGTGACTCTAAGATTTATTAGGCTAAGAAATTGGGGGGGGGGGTAATTTAAGAACAGAATGGTTAATTAGAAGGATGATTGAATTACATAAACTCATTTTAGGCTGCAGTCCTATGCAATAGGTCCTACTGAACACAATGGGAGTCACATCTGAGTAAAGTTGCATGGGATTGAACTACAGTGGTACCTTGGGTTAAGAACTTAATAATTCCGGAGGTCCATTCTTAACCTGAAACTGTTCTTAACCTAGAGCACCACTTTAGCTAATGGGACCTCCCGCTGCCGCTGCGCCACCAGAGCACAATTTCTGTTCTTATCCTGAAGCAAAGTTCTTAACCTGAAGCGTTATTTATGGGTTAGCAGAGTCTGTAACCTGAAGCGTCTGTAACCTGAAGTGTTTGTAACCTGAGGTACCACTGTATAAGGTTCCAACAAAGGAGGGGCGGGAATAAGGACATTTGTCAATTAATGTACCTAGAAGTCATCTGGTGAAATTATCATTCAAAATCCAACAAACATAATTTATACATACATCTAATTTGTTTTTGTTTTTTTGGTTTGATTGTTTGTTTGTTTACTCTTCAAATCGCCCAGTGGCTTGATTTTAATATTGGGGTATTTGCCTGAAGAGGTAAGAAGGAAACATAGAAATTCCTACTGGTCCCTGTTGATCCTCCCAGATTTTAATCAGTATGTCATAAAACAAAACAGGACCTATCCATGTGCACAGGAGGGAAAATGTTTGTGTTGGGAGAGAAGAGAATGCCAATGCACACTACCTTTCGATAGACTCTGAGCTGAGCACACACACTTTAATAGGGTTGTTAGCTCCACAACTGTGAAATGCTTACTGAGATGGAGCAGATTTTATTAAAGAGCTAGTTCAACCATGAAGAGGCCATTCTATGTGCAGTTCTGTGCCTTGGAGGACTGTATGGTCAATGAAGTTCCCCCTAGGCTATAAAGAAGGTGGCCATAGCAGCTATAGCATTTCATTGAGAAGGGCCGTGGCATGCAGAAGCTCCCAGGTTTAATCCCTGGCATCTCCTAGTGGGGCTGGGAATGTGGGGTCTGAAATCTTGGAGACCCAGTTCCAGTCCATGGAGTCAATACTGAGCTTGATGAACCAAGGGTCTGGCTCAATATAAGGCAGTTTCCTATTTGAGGTGTCTTGGATAGTTGACACACATTCATCAGGTGAGGTGCTAAAAACTGTTCCTGGACTGTACCCCCTCAGATGGGGTGGGGCATTGTATGGTATAAGGCTTCTTCATGAAAACAAAACTGCATGCATATAGAATCCCAAAATAATCCAGGGAACTGTAGCTCATTAACTGTAGGTGCTGAGAGTTGTTAGGAGACCCCTCTTACCCTCCCATATATTTCCCAGAGTTCCCTGAGAAGAGGAATTGACGGTTAAACTACTCTAGAAGGGAATAGGGGTCTCCAAACAATTCTCAACACCTACAGTTAACAAGCTGCAGTTCGCAGGATTCTTTGGGGGGAAGCAATGGCTGCTAAAGTGGTATCATAGTGCTTTAAATGCTCAGTATGAATGTGACCTTAGATAGCAGGGGAAAGAGTTTAAGCATAGCTCTTTCATATACTGGTTATTCATTTGCAGGGAATGCTTCCTTTTTTATATAACCCCCCACATGCAGTCTGAAGTAGTGAGCTATCCAGGAGCAGTTTTATTGCCTCAGCTGCTGTTTGTGTGAAAAACCAATCCATTTCTATTGGAACCAGCTTGGAATTTATGGCTATTTTGTGAGTGTTTAGCAAAAAAAAAAAAAAAAAAGGCTCATCTGTTTCTAAGAGCTCTGGTGAGGCTGTACACACACAACAGTGCCCCTGGGAACTGTTATTGCTAGTATTAGCCATGGCTAAGAGCCACTCTGAAATTCAACCTGTCCCCATTGCCACCCCAAGCAGGAGAGGATTTTAGGTCTGGATGGGGGGCAGCAACCACATAAAACATTTGCAAGGAGCAGTTGAGACACCAGAGCCAAATAGAAGGAATACTCATAAAACAAAAGGCTGCTTTGTTGGGTGGTCTGGTTATGTAATTTCACAGTAATAAACAGAAGTTTCATTGGGAGGGAAGGACCTAACAGTACATAACTTTCCGGTTTTATCTACAAAGGAGGCTGGTCCATCTGAATGCAGCCTGCGCATGTGAAGAACCTCATGAAATATTCCGAGATGGCAAAGAGCTTCTGGAGAAATGATGTTCAACTCAAAATACACGGAAGCATTGTGAGTCAAACAAACCAATTCCTATTCTGAACCAAGGTAATTACAACATGGCATCTACAGTGAGAATTAGTTCTGTGTTTTTTAAAGCTGCTTCTAGGTGAAAGAATCCAGTTTGGCTGATTTGCTGTAATTCTAAGCTAGAAATGAGAACACAGAGGTTTCCCACAATTCTGTCTTCAGGGCTGTACGATTCACACTGAGCTTGCTAGATCTTGGTCATCAGTTTAGACTAAGGAAGATTAATAAGAGCATAGCCACAGTTAGCAAAAGCTGGTAATAGCAGCAATGTTTAAAAACCTGTGAAAATAGAAAGTTCTTTGTATGGCACCAAAATGATAGCAATGTGGGCACCAGTGAACATTCCTGAGGAAGGCCTTCCACTGGCAAGATGCCCCTACTGAAAGGACCCTCTTCCTGGTCTCTTCCTACCTGCTTCTGCTGGCAGTGCCTGAAGAAGAGCCTCAGGTGTAGATCTCATTGTATCAATGGATGGTTATGAGTTACTGCAGTGCTGTTACCTTGCACAATAGGCCCAGTATAAATTGCTTGTCTGAAAGGGTCCAAAGATTGATGGCCTTCATAATTGACTGATGACTTCACAAGATTTCAGATATTTCTGCCTCCCCCAAGCATCTGCAAGAGGTAGTGAATTCACTTTAAGACTGTGCGTGTACGCATCTATAGACTGCAGTTACATAACATGCTTAAATGGTAGCAAGACACATTGAACTCAATAGGGCATACTTGTGGGTAAACATGTATAGGACCCTAGAAAAGAGCTCCAACTGGTATATTCCCTGGGTGAGATTGCACAGTAAGACCTGAACATAAAGCATGCCAAGATTTCCACTATAATCATAAATATAGAGTATAATAGGAACTGAAAATTACTCAATTTTGCTTCTATAAGGGAATTGTGGAAAGGGATTACAGGTGGTGAGGATGTCATAAATGAATGCTATGCTAGAAATATCACAATTAATTCAATAATTGTTTTTTTATGAAGTGGTTTCTGGAGCAATTGCTAAATTAAATAAGTCCCAAAGGAGCAGTAAGAGTTAGGAATGGCATTTATAAGAGAGACATGGAATGTAAATCTTGCAGGAGTTAAGAAATGTTTATATTCAATACCATTAATTCAAAAGTTTTCACAAGAAGCAGCCACCCAGGAGTTTTCTAATATCAAGTCCTCCAGGGTTTCAATTGTTTTGCAACAAGTAGCAAGCTCTTATTAATTCCTTCAGCGGTTGTTTTATTAACTTGAACCGGAATGAACTCTACTTGGCACTAATGCAGATATCATTAATACATATAATATCTGGAGTTATTATCTAGGGTAAAAAGCTATCGGGGACCAGACTAGGCACATTATTTTATCACCATTTTAAATTAGCTAATCAATAGTTCATGTGCATGTGTTTATACATATTTGCTTTGGTACAGACTAGGGGGCTGACCACTTCCATAGCATTTTCATGTCAATAATAACAGCAATAACCATACAAATGAGCCATAACTCCCATTACGCTGGTATCACAACTAGATCCCTTTACAAAAAAAAAATCGAATACAAAAGCAGATGGCAATGACCAGACCCTCCCCGCTCCTCCCTCTTGCATCCAATTCTAAATTGATGTTTTAAAAATGTCTGCTGGGTGCCTGAAAATTAATCTCATTTAAAAATTAATTTGGAGACAGTGAAGGCCTCTAGGCTCTGTAACATTTCTAATGGCATCATCTAGTGTACCTGCATACCCTTCCGCCTAGAATTGGAATAGCACCGAGAAGCACAATTTCTAACACTTCTGACTTGTGCTGCTTTCTAGAAATGGTGGCAGTAAGGATCTGGTTCAAGCCAGGTTGCGTACAGAGTACACATGACAGGCATCAGATATCCTCATGCAATTTATACTATATTCAAGGCTAATATACATAATGAGAAGCACAGTTTCCATTATGCTGATAAGACTGCTGGTTTGTAATTATTATTTCTGAATTGAGACTCTTCTCAGTCTCTTTATCAGCGTATTATTGTTATAAACGCTCTTACTCACGTAGACAAAGCAGAGAGGTAGCTTGCCTTGATGCCATTATCCCGGAAGTCAGTTTCCATTATGCTACCCAAGAGCAGATAGCAAGAAGGGGCTTGGGCATTTAGTTTTCATTTACCCATTTCAACAATTTGTATACCGCTTATTCAGCCATCTCTAAGCAGGGCACAAGAGACAGAAAACTAGAGGCTGAAACCATAAAATCAGAGTTCAATTAAGAAACCCACTAGAATTTTTTATTACTATCTACGAAAAGCATCAGAAGTTCAACAGGGAAGGGGCCTACCTGACCTCAACTGGAAGGAAGTTCCACAAAATTGGGGCCACAGTACAGAAGACACGGCTCCTCGCGGAAACAAGCCCTGCGTCCAAGCCACAGGGGACCACTAACAGTGACTCCCCAAAGACCTCAGGCATAAAGCAGGGATAAAAGGGATCAGGTGCTCCCTAAAGTATCCTGCACACAATCTGTGAATTTTGTAAATTAATAGAAGAACCTTGAACCTGGTCTGATAGCATATGGGCATCTAGTGCAAGCCTGCTGTCACTAGGGCCAGTGTAGCTTACTGGGTGGAGGGACCAGGTAGTGGGGAGGTCAGTGTGGAGTGGACTTTCTGGTAGAGACACCCTGATGTTCCCACTAATGTGCCCATTCTGAGCAACCTCCCTACCACCTCCCCTTCCTGGTAACCCACAGTGATGGCAGTGCCAGGAGGCATGGTAAACGGCAGGGCACCTCCACCTTAGCTGCTCCTAAACCTAACCCACCAACACTGCAAGTTCATAAGAAAATCTTAGGCACTCCTGCAGCTTTTGTATTACAAATGAAACCATCTCTTCCACGACTTCCCACCACCAAGTGCAGAGGGAAACAGAGTGGGACAAAGGAAGGTCCCTTAGAATCATAGAGTTATAGAGTTGGAAGGTATTCTGAGGGTCATCTAGTCAAACCCTTTGCAATGCAGGAATTTCAACTAAAGGTCATTAAGACTTGATCAATCCCATTTCAGAGTTTGCATGCAGAACACAGGCTTTGCAAAGGAGGGAGGAAAAGTGACGTGTACAATATGATAAGCAATTTGCTTTTCATATGATGTGTCAGACATGTGATGAAAACCACAAACAATTTCGAAGTACTATGTTGTCTAGCAAAACACTATAGATTGCTAATCTCCTCTTTTTTCACACATACATTTCTTAGGAAATCAGATGTAGCAAATACATCCAATTTTAGCCCGCTTAGTCAATCTTTGTGGAATACTAACAGCCTGTTATGAAAGTACAGTGTTTTCATTACCGATACTGTAATGGAACACTGAGTTCCTGATCAAGAATGACAACAAAATGGCCGAGTAAAATTTGTACATTTCTAGAATTGTGAGGGGGTTTTTTCACTTATATGGAATTAATTTGCTCTTCTGCATCAAATACTTTATTTTTTTGTTTCTAATCCCCCCCCCCCAAAAAAACCACTTAGGCCAAGGAAAATTATAGACATGGTGTGATGGCCTGGGATTCAGACTCGGATGCTGAACCTGAGGGATCCCAGCCTGCACAGGATTCCCCGCCTCCAGAACAAGCAGAGCCTGGGCTAGGGCTCGAGTCTGAAGGGTCCTCACCTGTGCTGGATCCTCAGGTGCAGGCATCTGCTGAGTCTGCTCTGGCTCCTGATGGGGTGGAGGACCCATTGCCTGCAGGTGCTCCACTCTCAGCCCTGTCAGAGGAAGCTGAGGTGGCCCCTGGGTCCGGTAACCCACCAGCCTCTCCTGAGCTGCAGAGGCTCAGGTCAGAGAGGCGAAGGGAACTACGTTCCTGCAGGAGGAGTGCTCACCTCCAGGCCAGAAGGAGAGGCAAGTCACCAGAGGATCGGGGCCGCCCTATGCCTCAGCGCAGATAAAAGCCGGCCAGCCCCAGCCTCAAGTTGCTGCTGTGTGCCTGCCTGTGTCCTTGTGCCTATGCCTGACCTGTACCTTGCCCTGCTTCCTGCCAGACTGACCCCCTGTTGGACTGCTGAACCTTGGACTGGACTTTGACCCTGCTTCTTGGAGGAACCCATGGCATGTTCCTGACCTCTGACTACCTGGCTAGACCTACGGACTGTTACCTGACCCTGCCGCCGCCCCGTCCCAGGACTTGGTTGCTTCGCTGGACCCACAGCTGTTGCCAGGGACTACTGACCATGCCCTGCTTGGCCCCTGGTGAGTTTCTGGTCTTCCCACCCGGAGTTCTCTGAAACATGGACTGAAATCCTGCACAGTGTTAAACTGCTTCAAAATCCCACTGAAATAAGTGAGGTAAGTGGAATAAGTCATGGAACGTTGTGAAGGATTGTGGCAGAATCATGAAATGATTCATCAGGAAGGGTTTGGGGGGATAGGAAACAAAATCTCTTGTTTCCTTTTCTTCTCACTTGGATAGCGTGGGGGACAACCAATCCTTGTGTACATATACCAGCCTCTGTATGCACTGATGTGGTGGGTATACTGCTGTGCCTCCACAGAACAAAGTCACTCCATCATTTTCAGTGGCAGTGTCAGCTTTGGAGGTGGATGAGGCAAAAAGCCAAGGGAAGGATACAGAGGAAAACAAAGAGAAAGAGCTGAGATCCAAGTGAGGGGTTTGTCAGGTTGACAGCAGGAAGGAAAGGAAATGTTAGAAAGGGCAGGCAAAAGGAGCTCAGGATAAATAAACTAGAGGAAGGAAGAGAAGACAGTTTGGCAGGAGATGCTGGAAATGAATTTTTGAGGACAGAAAGTCAAGGCCAAAGACTGTCAAAGAAATAAGCCCATCTAAGGAGACTCGGAGTCTGAGAGCTTGCCCCCCTTACTGCCAAAAGTACTGTTGTATTTAATTAGGAAAGGCCTTCCTTTGTTGCATTCTGAGTAATCTCCCCGGAGAAAATGATGCATCCTTTAAAAATGTATCTTGAAATATCCCACACCATGCCTCAACCCGGTCCTGCCCAGTTCACCTTGAAGGTCCTGTGCTTTAAAAATCCTTCTTTTGTTCCTGCCACAGACGTCGGTCCACAGGGGAGGGACTCTAGGACAACCAGGCTATCTGCAGAGATAAGGACATAGTTTTTTATATTATGTCACACTCTTCCCGTTAACAATTGTATAATGAATTTTTTTTTTATGGAAGTTCCCACTTTTAAATAGGTTCCGTTGGTTTTCATGGATTTGATCCTATGTTGAACATGAGTTCAAAAAGCAATTTGGCTTCATAGCAAGGGGCCTGCTGCTTAGTGTTTGAGCTCAGTAAAGTGTTGCAGTAAAGCTGGTTATAAAATTAAGTGGGGGATTGGTGAGGTCAAAACTGTTGCCCCTTTTGCCTTCTCCCTTCTTTGCGATTGTTGCCCAAAAGCTCTCGCATGAGTTCTGGTTATTGTATCATATGTCATACATAGGGATGGGGGGGGGCAGATTTGATTCAGTTCACTTTTAGAGCCAAATTTGATAAACTCACACTTTATGAAACACTATGAGATCCAAAACTCAGCAATCCTTTGAAATCTGCATGGATCCAAAGTTCACCATGTAGTTCTCTAAGTAACCAATGTTTACAAAATGCATTATGTTAGGAGAAAGTGTGCATAAAAATGAATATATTAGTGAAAGTAATATACAAAAATGCCTTATATTAGAAGCAATCATTTGCAAAAACATGTACAATAGTCAAAACTGCACACAAATGTGTGTTTATTAGGAGAAATTGACAGTAAAATGCTGAAGTATTTTCATGAGGCTTTCTCTTTTTTAAAAGTGCAAATGGCTGTAGAAATATGGAGAAGTGAATTTCAGATTGGAAAAATGAGAAATGGAGCGAACCAAAATCAACAGAAGTTTCTATCCCTAGTCATATTGCAGGGGAGCATTACTTAACGAGGCCATCTTTCTTTACTTTTGATCAGTTCATGGTGGATATTTATATTGTGATGTGGGTAAGATCAACAGCTATGGAAAGGAGCTTCACTGGCTATATGACATCTGCTTGCTCAGTTGAGTTTCTATTATTATTTGCTTTGTTTTCCACTTCAAGACAAATTTTACTTTGATAAGGCAGTGTCAATGGATTGTTCCATGTTTTGTGCAGCCAAGAGTTTAGTCCATTCCCAGATTAGGCACCAAGGAAATGAGTAGGACCTGATTTATTTTACCATTATTTGGGCCATTTCCTTTTTGTAGAAAGGCAGCCCTGGGCAACATTGATGAATCATGTCTGCCTTTATTTATTTAGCATCTGAATTGGATGTGTCTTTGTCGTCTGATGTGACAAAGGATCCTGCCACTTCATTAACTTTTTGGGGAATTCAATTAAATACACAGTAATAGTTGTTTCTAACCTGCTTGATGACAGGCTACAGGAGTTTAAGGATGGGGTTAGGAAATTTTGGATTAAAAAAAACACATTAATTTGGATCTTCTTAACTTGGCTTGTCACATGATGGTTCCACATAGATCCTTTGGGGGGGGGAATTCCCCCATTCTTCTACAAGGTGAGCATGTTCTCATCTTTTTTTATTGGTATGTGGATAGCTCATCACCTGATACAAATAGAATTCAATGATTGCTACGAGACTGGCAAAAAGGATCTGGTGATACCTGTAACAGTAATTTCCAAAATCTGACCACCTTTATCCAGTTATTATTAAAGGATACAAAACCTATTTCTCCATCACTGGAGTGTTGAATAATAGGGAACTTTTTTTTTTATTTCTGCAATATACCAGCTCTTTGCTATCCATCCTCTCTGAGCAGTTATAGTATTCAACTGCCAATGTCTTTCAAAAATGATTTGAGCTTTCCCTAACTGACTTGCTATGAACTCCCAATCTTTTGTCCTTGTTTCATGTAAATATGCTACTATTGTAGTTTTCCATCATTTGGTTAGGCTGCCTGCTGAAACATCATGTGACCTACACATTTGATCTCAATTTTTGAGGGATTATGACAGGGTTTCATTGTGGAGGGAGGTTAAGTTAATGAAAGCTTCTCTGATCTCTAGGAGCACCTTCTCACAAAAGAGACAAATTGCTTACTAAATGAGCATGATGAGAGATTGCCACATAGATACGTTCAGGACCTAATAATGTGATCAAAATTTCAAATCCAAAGTGAAAGAAAGAACTAATGCTGGAAGGATTGCAACCTTCAATTAACTGCTTAGATTAACTGTTCACAAATAAGCCCCTGAAAACACTTTTGATCAGCTGACTCAGGCAGCCGATATATATATATCACAATATATATTAATCCAAGTACTTAACAGGTAACTTCAGGCAGCAATCACCATCTTTTTTTTTTAAGCATTCGGTCTCCTCTCTTCCATAGGAGGTAAATCTTTCTTCTAAGCTGTAACCAGTGGTGTAGAGTGGAGGACTACAAGGGTGGTTGCCTTGGGTGCATAATTAAGGGTGCAAAACTTCAACAGCCAGTGCTGCCTCAATACAGTTGCCCCCTTCCATTGTTGGGCTCTGTTGAAAATGGCTTCTTCTTGCAAACCAGGAAGTGACCTCTCCAAACATTAGAACAACTCTTTTCTGTTCTCTATGGCTGCAGTCTCCTGGGAGACAGAGATGCCATTAGGCAGTTGAATATGCATACATACTACGTCCATTTCCCTCTCTCCCACCCACCACCCTCTGTGGAGGCTAGGGTGCTGGCAACCCATGCTACGCCACTGGCTGTAACTCTTATATGCACCAGGCAAACACATCACAAAGCCTTTTCCTTCAGAAGCATATTTTGTCAACGTGCACATTTAAGAAATTTAAAACTAAAACATGTATATTCACAGAAACATGTGAAGCTGTCTTACCCTGAGTCAGAACAATTGTTCCATCTAGCTCAGTACTCTACATAATTGGCAGCAGCTCTCCAGAATTTCAGACCAGCCCAGTTTGGAGATGTCAGGGATTAAACCTGGGGACTTCTGAATGCTAAAGAGCTGCTCTACCACTCAGACATTACCCTATCCAGGAACCCAACTCAAGATGGAAATAAAATAATGATTAAAAATTCACATGAATGTGATTTCTAATGCATTTTGAAGAAAAAGATGGCATTGCAAAGACTGGGCTACAAATAAATAAATAAAAACATTTATTTTGCACTTCTTACCATTGCCAAAAGTGAGCCATTTTCTCTTAGCTTCACTCTCTTCTGCTTTGTGCAAATAATGGTAGTCCTATTATGGCGATAAAAATACTGTCCACCCTACCTATGCGAGTGCCATAAGAGGCTGAGATCTGTCCTCTACCCTTTTGAGAGTATGAAGGCCTTCACATAGATTATCTCAGAAATATATGTACATAGAAACGAGGGTTAGGTAAACAGCAAATTGCTGAACTTATAACCCATCTTTGAATTTTGCCTCCATCCTTTTTTGACAGGCATCAAAGGCAGTGATGCTAGAAAAACATTCTGTCTAAAACTTTTCACCAGTCATACTTGGAGACATGATTAATTTGGCTTTAAGTGGTTGCTTAATAGCTCCATAATTATTAAGGCCCCTCAATTTTTCTATTATGCATGTAGACAATTTTGACATTTTCTCAACTTTGAGTGAGCTGTTTACAATGGTACATTAAACAAATACCTTTGCTGTGCAATTTAGGCTTCAATCCAAAGTATGCTTACTGGGTAGTACCATTGGAATCAATAGGATTTTCATCTGTTTGAGATACAGTGCCACTGACATAATTAAAACTGAAAAGCAGACAACTTTCAGACATTGCATCATACTTCATAAAATTGCGAAGTAATTAATGCTTGATCTGGTTGCAATTGTTTGGGGGGAAATTCTGAATGTTGTCATGTCTAAGCTACAAATCAGCAGAGATGGTAGTTTACATTTTTCTTATATGTTATTAAGAAATTTGAATGGCAAACCTTAGGGAGGAATAATCCAGTAAGTCTGGAATTCTGTTCTGTTCTCTCGAACATGCAGTGCATCTGGCTAGCCCACAGATATCTTTATTATAAGCCATGACAATCAAGCAATGCTACAGCATAGTAAAATATAAGTATTTTTTATTTTAAAAACATGCATTTATTTGGGGAAAATGCTGGCTGATATTATTAACTCTCCTAGACAGAGATCTGTAGCCATACAGATAAACTAATCTGACCCCAAGTCATTATGATATAATGCACGAAGCTACCTACTTATTTTCATCTCAAATCTGTCATTCCCCTTTGGAACCCTAAGCAGATTAAGTCCAACTTCCCATGCAGTCAAACCTTTGGACAAGCTTAACCTGAAGCGGGGAAAGTGGTGATAGGCTGCCTCTGGCCTGCTTCCCAGCAAATCCAATGTTCCTCTTCATTATTCGTTTTGACTGCTGTGGATGTGAGCTGCCCTCTGTTACTCCTATGGGAAGAAATCAAATGCAACAGGAATGGGCAGGGAGAAATGCCTGCTTATAATAGTGCTAGCCCCCTAACACCTGATCTGATACAGAAGTGGAAGCTATTACAGCATTGCCTTAGCTCCTTGTATTTCAACAAAATTGTTATCTCAATACACTATAATTAAATTTTCATTCTGCAGTGCATGCTCATTGAGATGCTTCATGCAGCCCTGAGGTGTATGGTGAACACTGCTTCCTATCCAGGCCAGTGGCTTGGATTCAAGTGTAAAGCTGCTTGACTGAGTTGATAACAAACTGCAATTTAGCACATCACCACTCAATTGACTTTAGGGAGCTTTGCAGTGGACCACTGAACTTAGGTTTGTGCTTATGTGCTTATGCATTTGCTTATGTGCTTATGCTCTCAACAAGTGTTGAAGGAAGAAGGCTGTTGAAAGGCAACTTTCCTGACCCCTCTCTTCTTCTAGCCCCCTGAGTCCTCAGATTTTTCCCCTGGCCTCCTAAATAGAGTGGGTTGTGGAGTTTTGCTTTCCCTTTCCCCCAAGCTTCTTGAGCCACAGCCTACCCCATTCAAAGGGCTCTCCCAAGCCTCGGGATATGACTCTCCTGGGCTTGGGGATTTCCAGGCTAGGAGGGTTAGAAAAGTCATCAGTCTTCAATCCCCTTCCACTAGCAGTTCTCAGGATCCAAACCCATATGTCCCATTTGTGTGAGCATATCTTAAGATGCACCAGGATAGAGGGTTCCACTCAAAAACACATTGGTGGGGAATGGAATGGGTCTGTTTCACTTTGACAGAGCTATGAAAGAGATTGTAGGATCCACAATGGATTTCACACTCTACCCCAACCTTGTGCAAAGAGGCCTGCCCATGCCTCTTTCTTCACATGCATGGTAGGGGCACAATCAGGTTTCAGAAACCATGGGATCACAGATTATAGGAAGCTCTGGTGTGGTCTGCATTCTTGTTAGGTTCCACCCTGGATGCTCTTAGCCTCTAGAATAAAATGGCGGTTTCACTGGGGTTGAGATGCAAATCAAATGCATAACTTCATAGCCTCCTGCATGGTCTACTTGATGTTTCATTGGGAGATTCTTCTTTGGGAAACTTGTGGAAATTTCACCCATTATGTGGGAGGGAAAGATAGATTCCTGTGTTGTCTAGGTTATGTGGAAATGCACCTCTCCCTCCCTGTATCCTTGCATCCTCACAGAACAATACAAGGAGAAGCCAATCTGAAGATTGTTTACGCTGGCAAAAAAGTAGCATTGCCAGTTGCCAAACCAAATAACGGGCAGGAAACCTCAAGTTTATTGGACTACAATTTCCAGCATTCCTGAACATTGACCATGCAGGTTGGGGCTAATGGGAGTCAGAGTCACCAGGTTTCTCGCCCCAATTATATGAGAAGCTTGCTTGGCTTCAACACAATGCAGTAAGTCTGCTGCAGCACAGTGCTAGAAGCTAAACAAGCCTCCCTATGCTTGGGAAAGGACCTTGCCTCTGTCCCAAGTCTGGGGAGAGTCAGCAGCAATGGTGTCAACAAATTTTGGTGGAATGACAGCCAGACATTTTTTGGGGAGCCCTAGAGATAGTATGTGCATGTGTGTGCATGCATGGTGGAGATGAAACACACCTCTAGTATAGATCAAAAGGTTTGGCAATGGTTCCAGTGAAACCTGAGTGCCCATTGCATGGGACAAGAGACCCTTTGTGCTTTGTCTGGTTTTGGTGTCTGTTTTGCCTCTACCCTATCGGGATGCAACATGGAGCAACACAGAAGAGGAAAAAATAAGCAGGTCTGATTATAACAGAGCTGAGCCTGTAAGTTCCCAAGTTTCTATTCAGGTGCCACAAGCCTGACTTGCCATGCCTCATACTGAGCACCTTTGGCATAGATAACATCTGCTGAATAAGTTTATTGCTGGTTTCCCTCCTCCTCCATTTGACAATACTTATATGTCACTGAGGACTTATGATCATTGACACTTGTTCTCCCTTAATTAAACTAGATCGTCCCACTAATCCCCCATGAGCTGCATAGACTGGGATTCAACAGCTTTCTGCTAAACTTTCTCCTAGCTAAATTAAACTAATCTAGCATATCCTAAAAGCCTATTAGCAACATCCACATAGAGACTTAATCCAGTTTTAATAAACTAGATTCAATGCACAGCTTTAGTTCATTTTGATTAATTTTTTCATTAGACAAGGCCTAACTTCCCAGGGGCCTTTCTGGAATGTCCTCCGGAGTGATCTGAAAGCTACCCAAGTTTGCTCCAGACTGTTTGAATACTGTACGTGTGTTTAATCAACGCTTAATCAAAATTCAAGAAGCAGTAGCAGTAGTTAGGAACTCATGTATACTGATCTTTGGGCTGACTGCCAGCTGAAATGATCTATATTGTAGGTCATTCTGCCACCACATCATGGATATAAGTGTTTGGCAAGATCATCATTTAAGGATGAATGGAGGAGTATAGTGTAAGTGCAAAGTATTGGCCTTCCTGGGATGAGCTAAGTCAGCTATGGAGCAGTGTGCAGTTAAGTTTCAGTTCTGCATTCTAAACAACACCTGCTGCATGGTTTGTTCCTTCCATAAACTGTTTTATATTTAAAGAGCTGTTGTTATACATCCTCAGTGTGGCCTCCTCTTCAATATTATCTTTCAAGAAGGCAGTTCATTAATGTTGTTTGTCTTTGGGAATTGGCCATCTCTTCTAACCTGATCAAATAGAGACTCTGGAGAGTGGGAAATGCATATGGAGAAAAGGCAGTTTTATTTTGAGGTGTGAAGAATTTCATGTGATGCCAGCTAAGAGATATGGCAATTTTCACCTGCGTAAGACAGTTCAACGATAGTTGTGAAGATGAGATAGAAGATGGGGGACTGTAAATCAATTGCTGTAAGTTTAAGTCACACAAACAAAGGCATCTCTTATTTATCACATAATCTTCATATGAAATACTCCATTGTGTGTCTGATGTATGGATTTTAGAGATGAACTAATATGTAAAGTTCAGTTTCTCTCAACTTCTCAATTTTCCAATCTTAAATTCAGTTCTCCACATTTCCACATCAGTTTGTGAATTATTATTATTATCCTTTGAACGTCATGAAAATTCACCAGCGTTTTACTGTGAATTTCTCAACCATATTTTTGTTTTTTTAATAAAATTTTATTAGATTTCCAACAATATAACAAACATAAGAAAAAAACTGACACTACACACTATAACAAAAGATATAACATATTTTTGTACGCCATTTTGCCCAATATATACATTTTTGCAATTGAGTCTTTGATTGTCACTTTTGTGTGTTGTTTTCACCAATAAATACATTTATCTGCATTCTTTATCCTAATATATGCAGTTCATATTACTTGATTGTAGAACTATATCATGAAATTGGGAGAAGCTTGAATTTCAGTGAATGGTGTGTTTCAGTTTGTGTACTATTTCAACAAATGGAAATTGGTTAAGTTCATATTTAAATGCAGATTGAATCAAATCCCCCACCATCACAAACCCCATCACATCGCTATGACTGGCTGTAGGGCTAGCCAGAATCCTGTCATTTCCTGCAGCTATGGGGATCTCCCTTGACTGCAGTGGAAACATTTTAACTTATACCATTGCTTTTGCATGTGTAAAGCTGTGCCATTGCAAGGGGTGGGTCTGGCAAGAAGCCCTGAGTGTATATAGGATTCCCTCACAATTCCAGTCCATATCTGTACACCCTTTCTCCACATACTTTTCTCCCCTTGCCCTGACAGTGTTCCAGTGGTTTAAAGCAGGAACCTTTGGCCCTCTAAGTGTTACTGAACTGTATCTCTGGCTGCTGGCCAGGCTTGCTAGGGCTGATGGAAGCTTCAGCTCAGCAACAGCTGGAGAGTCAAAGATTCCTTGGCCCTGGTGTAAGGTTTATTCTAGCAGTGGGATCCCACCAAGAGTATAACTGCATTGGCAGAAATTTAGGCTACTGGCACAGTACAGTTTTCCACCTGTGCAGGTACTTAGGGATTCTGCCCAGCAGACCTGACTCAACATGGGTGGTTTTCCCGCCTAGGAAAAATGAGACCATTTACCAAATGGAAAGTGACTTCAGATAACTCTTCTTCATTAAAATGTGTTTAATACATGAGGACACATATTCCCTGCTGTGTACAGAGGGTCTGGAGCAGCTGGAGATTCCTGCTGGGGGCGTCACCTCTGCAGTGCCTCCGGTTGAAGAACTGAGCCTCACTTGCACGTCAAAGCCCTCTATCAAACGAAGTCACCTCTTCATTAGCAGTCAGGTTTTTAAAAGTCTGTTCAGGTTATTCATGAATATGCTTCTCCCCATAGTGCTGGAAGCAGGATTTGTATGCAGTATTAATCCAGTATCAGTTTGCTTTGCCCTAGATCCCTTATCTAATGTTTTGTTGTTGTTGCTTTCAGGAGAAACAGATTGTCGTAGCAGAGAGGGGAGCCATTGTGTCATGAAATTGCAAAACGGTGGCTGCGGAAAGCAGCAAGAGAATGCGTAGCAGAGGCCAAATCATAACCTCATGGTGAGAGCTGACTTTTCCTCCCTTTAAGGAAGGGTTTTAGAGGGCGGGTAAAGCAGCATTGTACTAACAAAACAGAGCAGCAACTGTTTTATCTGTTCTTTATTATTTCTGTAACTATATCCAAACGCAGACAGAAACTGTAAGGGCCAGCTGAACTGACAGCTGCATTTTGTCAGAGCCCTTGTTCTCTCTGCTGCCTGAAAAAATTCAGGGATGTACGCCAGGGGTGAACAGACTTTGCCTTGCAGGATCTACTTCATTTTTTACTGGAACCCTATGAAACACCTGCATGCCCTTCACAGAGAATTGGCTGCGCTGCTTGTTACTCACACAAGAATAGCTGCCACTGGGCCTAACTCTGAGGCAGGCCAACTGCAAGGTGACTCCTAAGTGCACTTCTTTAAAGCTCACCAGTCACCACCAGCTACTTGACTCTGACATTTTCTCATAAGAATTTTGAGCAGATTGCCTCAGCGGTTTAGGTGAGTGAGTGGAAGAGAATCTGTGGTACTATTCTCCAGGCATTTCCAACAACTTCTCTGGAAATAGATTTATTAAGTGGTAAAACTGGGAGAAGTGCAGAAGTGGGGGCTTTTTAAAGAAGAAAACAAAACAAAAACTTAACCGACTAGTACCTTGCACAACTCTCAGGCAATGGTGGAAAATAACCAATCTGGAGGAAGGGGATGTGACCCTGCTTGGGACAATGCTTGCAATCCATTACATACACAGGTGATCAGCCATTAGCCCAGGTGGGGAACCTGTAGCCTTCCAGATGTTGCTGAACTGCAACTCCCATCATACTTGGCCATTGGCTGTGCTTGCTGGAGCTGATGGGTGTTGTAGTGTGGCAACATCTGGAGGGCCAAAGGTTCCCAACACCTGTATTAGCCTGCCAATTAACCTGCTGAGAGCCAATACAATATCCATCTCTGAGTTTCATGCTGGACAGGAGGAACCATTTCTTTGCATACTTGGAGTGAGAGAATCCTGGCATGCAGTGGCTATGTATCAGCTTTTTTAGGTGATTGTGTCTACGGAGGGTGTTTTGGAGGCAGAAATGGAGATTCTGAAGAGTAACAGGGTGTTGCGTGTTCAGACCCAGAGACCTCCCCCCTAAATAGATTCACACTTGACTCAAGTTTTAGTTTGGTTTTTGGCAGAATTTAGGCCACAACTTTATTGATTACAGAAAGTGAATGGTTGCATAGGCTCTGGTTCGACTAGCTCCCTGCCATGCAGGTAGCGCTGACCCAGGGTTCCAGCATAGGTCAGCCAAGGGTGAACACCTGGATAAGCGGAAAGCCGGGAACAGACTATGTCCGCCACCCAAATGTCCCCCTGGACTCAGGCACGGGCACAACCCCCTCTCAGGGGTTGACAAAACCATTGAGTCCCTGGATTCCTTTAACAGAATGCACATAGGGATGGTGAGAGCTTTCTCCCATCCTTATCACCTGAACCAGAGTCTATCCACAACCTTACAAGTTGTGATGATTTGCTATGCAGCAGGCAAAACCCAAATGGCAAGAGCCCATCAGCAAGTGGGGGAAATTCCTGCCATGCCCCTGTCCCAATGACAGATGACACACGACGGCTTAGCAAGGTCAAGTGCAAAAGCCCTAAAAGTAAGGAGAGGTGGGTGGGAATTCCAAATGCACACACCAAAAGAGGAAGCTCTGGGTCATGTGCATGGGTATTTATAGGTCCCTTGATCCATTTGGACTGCGCCCCATTGGCCAGATTGAACCCAACAGGTGTTGTGGCTGACCAATGTTACCCACCCACAACACAGGAGATCGGACTCCAGGTCTCACCGCAACATGTGCTCTCTTTTAGGGAGGACACGATTTTGCAGCCTTGGACTTATTACAGTGTCTTTTAAAATCAGTAAAGTCACCAGCTCCTTGGAGAAGCTCTAATATGCATATTGAACTTTCTAGCCACAAAGGGACATGCCAGGAGCACTTCTTTACAATATTAAAGTGAGTTTCTCTTTAGACTTATCTTCATTTCCCGAGCCCAGAACCATTGTGACTTTATTGGCAAATCACTTACTAGAATCAAAAGCATCTGCCCTGGGCTCATGAGAAAACACAAATAACAGAAATGCCCTGGTTTTATATGATGTTTCCTGAGTGTTCAAAATGCTGTGAGTTTATTATCTAAGCAATTCTTATAAAGAACCCTCTGAAGTAGTCTGTATAAGTACCTGTATACATTCAAGATGGAAGGTCAAGGCTTCAGAATTAAAGCATCTCAAAGTCTGCCTAATAAGAGTACTATTTGAATGAATAAGTTCTCAGTGCACATCCTTGCAGTACAATCGTCTGCAAAAGTATTTTCCATTAAATTAACTGGGATCTACTCCTAGGTAAGTGTTATGATTGCAGCCTTAGACACTACATTGCACAACACAGCTGATTGTTTTGGCAGAGCTAGTTCTTTGTTCCTTATTTTTTATTAGGAATAATTGGTGTAGTCAACAATTATCTTGTTCGAAATATGCATTTATTCAGCTTGTAATGCTCAGGCATACTATGACTTGAGTATCTTTCCTCTGAGAAATTCTTCTCCAGCTTGAAGTGTAAAGATTAGTTTCTTCATGTGCATGGTCAGCATCTAGGCTGCTCTGCAGGCGTAAGTGCAAAAGTTCTTTAACACGCTTACTTGCTATGAAACTCTCATTGACCACTATGAAACTATATGAACTATAATGCTAACTCATGATTAGCCAACCTCATTAGGCAAGTGGACAAAATCTCTTTCTGTAATATTAGCTCATTACTGTTGATGAAACTCTCATTGATCTTTGTGAAACTCGCTAAAGGAGTCTCCTACTTGCTGCGTATCTTCTCTGCTTGGGTCCAGTCTCATGATAGTTGTTTTTTTTTAAAAAAATAAGCATTTATATTCCACCTCTTCTATCCGGGTAGATTGCTCACACAGGATTACAGAAACAATGGAAAGACTTTCCAATGAGAGAGCTATGTTAATCTGTTGAAGCAAAAGCAAGGTGTCTTCTGGCACCTTTCTGTCCATACCTTTTTGTAATGGTGCAAGCTATCATAGACTAGTATGCATGGTTGTTCAGATTTGTGAGGATTGTGAACAGTGAGGTATGGGAGGTATGGGATGAGCATCAAGCCCTCTTTTCACAATGGTGATAGATAGATAAATAAATAACCAGTGGCCCTCAAGTTGCTATTCTCTAGCCTATGATCACCATCAATTGAAAGTACTGTAAGAAAACTTTAAAGAAGAAATCTGTTAACCATGTAATACAATAGTATGCAGAGAAAATCTATTCCCCTGATACTATTTATCAATTCCCTCAGTTCACAAGCCATCCCACATACAAGGTGTTAGAAAGGGCAAGGAGATAAAGGAAAACAGGGAAAGTTGTTAGATCATCAGTGGCAACATGCCCAGGACTTCAAAGGCATCCTAATCACAACCCCTTGCAGTTCAATATAATGGAATCTCTCAAGGCCTTATCTGCAGCTGGTCCGGAGAGCAATTCATCCTATCACCTTTGAATAAGCAAAGAAGGGAGAAAGGTTACACACATGAGGACCTCCCCCCCCCTTAGGAAAAAGATACAAAAACACCCAGAACATCCCTTGTTTATGTGTGTGCTGGCAGATAGCCAGGCAACATGTCTCTAATCGTAACAGGTCCTGTAAAATGTGCTATAATGTTAATTTAATGTGCCATAGAAGCATAATATATATATTTTTGGTTTATTTCCTTGGGGGCAATAGTCTGTGTATCTCTAGCACAATTATTCTTTCTCTCTCGCTCCCTTTCCTTCTCTCTTTCTCTCTGTCTCTGTCTGTCTCTCACACACGTACACTCATGCACAAATAGTGCCCTTCAAACTGAAGGTAATCATGTCTGCCGTCTGAGTATTCCACTTCATTTCACTGGTGATAAATAGTTCTTGAATATTGCTGCTGCATTGGGTTTTGTGTCTCAAAATCCAACACTGCTAGCCTTTTGTTGGTAATTCTGAAACAGCAATCCTGAATTATCTGTGAGAGTATCACAGCATACTTAAGTCTAAACACACTCCTACACTGAGTAGCGCGCACACAAATAACCTGACAGAACTATTACACCTCAATATGGCAGACACTATTTTTTTAATAGCCTAAGATGGAAAAAGTCAAAACAAATTGCAACAATGAGAGTCACAGTCTGATTGGCAAACTATAAAAGAATATTCTGATAAATCCCCTGGAAGTATATCCTTGAATTCCGCTTCTCTGGGGAGAGGATTGGCCATATTCCTCTCTGACATATAATGATCCTTTCAGAATCAAAACTCATTTGGGAGATTTGAAAATAAATAGATTTATTCTTGACATGCTACCTTTTTTCTTTTCTTCTAAGATGGAGCGGTTGTCTCTTTCACTTCTGCCTTTTAAAAGAGATATCTCTGTAATGATTATCATGCAATGACATATAAATCAAGCAAGGGTCAGTCTAATTTCTACAAGGTCATCTTACCAGCTTGTACAAAATGAGTAAGACACTGAAATAACAACTAGAATCTTAACAGGAGAGACTAGGACTGGGTGCTTCCATCAGATCTGCATATGTCTTTCACTAGAATAGGCAATACCTCTTTCTGTTCTCCAGGACAAAATTAATCCATTCCTTTACACGTTTCTTCTATGGATTGTTAACAGGAGGATATAGCTGCAGCAAAAAAGTGAGTTTGCATTGGATCACACAAGGATGCTGGTTTCCATTTGTTTACAGGCATGGCCGGTGAGGTTGGGCAGTGCCATGGTACCATCCTCCCAACACTAGCATCACTTAGCACTTACTGGGATGAGGCGGGCAGGGCACCAGTGACGTCAAGACTGCAGAAGAAAATCCAACTAAACACTGGGATGAGTACATCTTCAGCAGGCTGCTCTTTTAAAGGCTGCTGGGGTTTACATAGGAGAAGGAGGGAGAGATAACGCCAAATGTCCTAGACTGTCTTTTGAACCTAATCTGCGCACTCTCTCTCCAAAAGTGCTAGGCTAATATTCTTAGGGTTTCTGCTTGCCCATTCGTCACACTCTTACTTCTGAAGCAGAGAGGAGTCATCTTTCCTTTTGTCTTCCTTTTTTGCAGAGATCAAAGAGCAAGCATGGCTCCTTTGGACACCCAGCTTAGCTAGAATAGGAACTCTTCAATATCCAGCAATAGCCAACAACAATGAACAACAACATGTATTTCCTATAATATACTTAGCTTTGTTGTTTTCACCTCACAGTGTGATTTAAGGAGTGCCCATCAGCGAGTATTGAGTATGTAGGTAGCTTCCAAGCTCTGGGTGTTAACTGCAAGCTAGTTCAATACTACTGACCCAAAATATCTTCATCAATTTCTATTTCCCCCCCCCATAATTTTTATTAGGTTTTCTCATAATTATAATTTAAACAAAAATATACAACATTTATGACTTATATATGTATACACAAATTTGTATAAATAAAAGTGCTCTTAAACTTATATCAAATACATAACTTGTACACAATTTTGTATATTGTACGTACACTAATACTTATAACTTTTACATTTACATAGCTTGTATTCAACTTATATATCTTCATCAATTTCTAAGCCAAGCTCTTGAGAACCATAGACATGGCTGAAGGCTCAGTTAGGTTCTTCAGATTTCAATGAGCTTTCAGCCACTGTGGACTTAAGTGACAAATTTCAATGGCTCTCAACCATTTTTTTAAAAAATGCATCCAGTATCTTCTTATCCTCCCATCCTTGTCCACCATGCAGCCAAATATGTTATTATATCTCATGGATCCTTTCCTTTCCTTTCGTGTTGTGCTTGTTAAGTTTCTAAACACTAAATCTCTTGGTCAAATAAATAAAAGTGACAAGTTTGATGAAATGGACACCAGTGGTGGCTTCAGACTAAGGTTCAAATGCCTGCTCAGCCACAAAACTCTCTTGATATATTTTAGCCAGTTAACTCACTGTCAGCTTAACTTCCCTCACTAAGTTGTACTGAGGATACAATAAAGAGACCATATATGCTGTCCAGAGTTGGCTCAATACATGTTTTTTCTTGCTTGGGGAGAGTATCCAAGGCTGGTTAAGTAATTTTTAGCACCAGAGGCAGAAAATCTTCCATGCACTTCTATGTATCACTGGTGGTAAATATGCAATAATACATTTAAATAACATTTAGTGCCCTTTCATGACACACAAAAATTATGCTCATATCCATACCATACATGGAGCATATTGCTCCCACCAGAGAATCTTGGGAACTATAGTTTGCCCCTCACATAGCTGTAATTCCCAGGATTCTTTGGGGGAAGCCATGTGCTTTAACTGTATTGTGTGGATGTGACCCAGTTGCTTGTGGTGGCCAGTCACCTAACTCTGACTAATGGTACGGCCAGCCCTGAGAGAAAAACAGAAGAAAAATGTAATAACAAAAATAATTTTTGAGACCTTAAGGTATCACAAATCCCCACTGCCTCAAACATTGTTGGGAACTACCTCTTAAAGTTGAGATTGGCTTGCTCAGCTTCAGCTATGCAGACTTGGTAAGCATGGGTCTCTTTTATAATCACCACACTGGCTTCCTGTTTTCCCACACATTTATAAAGTACAATATCATAACCACATCGGAAAATGCAATTTGTGGGTTAAAATCTGTCAAGTCTGCTCTAGATAAACAGACATTGTTATTCTCTATGGGGTTTTTTTGAGGAAAAGTTAAAAGGAACAATAATACCATTCAATTCTGAGGGGGGGGGGACCCCAGAAGTAAAGAGTCCAGATGACAAAGAAATCAAACCATAGGAAATAGCTCAAGACTAGTTTACTTTATGCTCTTTTGTTTTCAGTGACATGCCATGCTAGAGAATGGGAGCATCTGGCTAAGGGCAGATGGCTAAACTGTCAGATAATGACATTTCACAAAATTTCAGCAATCTAAGTGCAATATGGTTCCAATTGCAAAAGTAAACAATGGCACCGAAGTTACATCCCCTGCAAAAGACGATTGATTATAATTATTGCAGAAGAAGATTTCTTCCCTTGCAACTCAAATGTGACAGGAAGATTGAGGAGCTCTCTCAATGAAGGAATTCTGTGGCTGAGTTTTTGGCACTGCTCGGAGATCTGTTCCTGCCATGATAATCAAGGATATTCAAGTCCATCATTAAGAAAGTTCCTTCTCTGTAAATCTTTCATTGTAAATTGCAATCTACCTTGTATTTCCCACAGCATCAGCCCCCATGGTTGCTAAGAGAAAGTGCCAGCCCAGTCCTGGGAATGTGAACGGACTTGGAATCTAAACAAATTTATTCATCTGCCAACTTCAAAGAAGGGGAAACCAGTTTTGCTTGAAAATGGCTAGACTAATTCAATGGAACAATTATATCCTTGCTGTCAAATGCATCCCAGAGAAAGGGGGGGGGGACTGGGAGCACTGAACGGTCACTAGATAAATCTAAATAAAAACAATCTGTGGCAAAGAGTCCTTGTTAGGATAATGGGATGGATTTCTGGAGACAAAGGATACTGCTTTAGAGCAATCCAGCACTAGATGATTCCCTCACTCTCCTCTTTACAGTGAAAATGCCCACTATGTTGCAATGCTGCCCTACACGGTGTGATGAGGGATTTGGTGTTTTGCAATTGTTTTCTTCTGAAGGAAAGAAGGGGGAGAATTGACCAAGAAGGCTTGACTCATTTTGGGGACTTACACACACACACACACAGAGAGAGAGAGAGAGAGAGAGAGAGAGAGAGAGAGAGAGAGAGAGAATATTCTGACACTGCAATTTCTTGACTTGAATGTTGGGGTGTGTGTGTGGAAATTAGGTATGGACTTGGATATCACATTTATTATGACTTGTCCCCCTCCCCTTCATCACTTATTTAGCATTTTTGTTGTTGCGTTGTATTTTATGAGGCAGCTGTATAGAAATACTTTTATAAATAAATAAATAAATTCCCCAACTGTCTCTACTAGATGCTTCACTAAATAAAATAAAATAAACCAAAGTTTTTCACAAGATACAAGGAGATAACAGAAGAAAAAAGCAGTGATGTTAACTGTTCTTGCAATGATTTATGCTGCTGCTATTACCGCTGATTTTTGAATATCTGAGTCTACTGGAATATCCCATCTCTCTCAGTCTTACGGTATGTCTGTTTCTTTTCTCTGTTTGTTTCCATCTTCTTAAACCTACACAGTGCACTTTGGCCTAGTGTTTAGCACTGCCACTTCGGAAAGGAAAGGGTGACAGGTTTAACTTATAGCTGGTATTTTGGTACTTCATACCCAAGTCCAGTTTAAATGTTCTGAGCTTCTGCTTTCTGCCATTATTCATGGGAAACAGTACCTTACTCCATAAAGTCTCCATTGATTTTAATGGCACTCCTTCAGTAAGAATGTCAGAATCCTGGACCACATAATAGTTATAGGCTACACAGTTTTGCAGTAATGGCAAGGTGACTTGAGTAATGGTGGTCTGGACATGTTCAAAAGGTGCTTGTTCACATAAGGTGATATTGAGTTATTGATTACACAGGTTCTGCTGAACAGACTGTGGTCGAGGCTCATATCAGAAAATGCCTCTGAGCTGAGGACTGGCTGTTGAACTGTGTATTGTGCAATTAGACTAGGAGCCTCTGTACCTCTATATCAAAAACTGATCCTGATGTGTAAAATGTCTCTTCTTGCTGCCCTGATCTGATTCCTGCAGCAGCTGCAGCATACTCCACATGTGTAAGGAGACCATAGGATGTTTAAATAGACATTTTCTTCCCAATGAGATTTTCCTGTTCCATGTTCTGCAGAAGTGTCATGGTAACTGAAAATATAAAGTCACTAAAATTTGTGTCATTCATTCAATAAACCTGAAATTAAGAACTATGAGAAACTCTGAAACATGTCTGTAATGCGCAAATATTTTTCCTATGTAAGCAACGCAGGGTGGAGTTTTGTAGTCTCAGAGGCATTAGCCATAATCAAAAGCTGAATACTTTTATCATTCCAGAAGGCAACAGGCACCAGCAGGTGAGATTGTAGTATGGACAGTGAAATGCTGCACTTGGACCAGGACTTTGGCCCATGTCCAAACAGGAAGTCCATCCAACCATGAAGCTTGCTGACTAATCATGGGGCACAGACACCCTCTCAACCTAACCAACTTTACAGGATTGTTGTGATGATAGAATGAAATAATCCCACTTTTGTCATGTCATGCTATTTGGAGCAAGGATAAGCTAAATATATAATCATTAAGGGGGGAATCCTGGAAGCTTATTGAGCGTACCAGTCCCTTGAGTCCATAAGGGATTTGCCACAACCAACACAATAACCAAAGATCCCCCTTTTTATCCTGACCATATCAAGAGTGTCAACTACTTCAGCTAATACCTAGTAAATGCATGAGTTCAAAACTGAATAGTACATCATGCAGCTTATAGCTGTCTGTGATATACAGCAGTTGAAAGAGGCCTCAAAAGTATTGTAGAGGGATTTGTTTATTTTTAATGGTGGTGTTATTTCAAGATGAGTGATCACTTTTACCATGATAAAGGATATAATCAGATCACATTCTCCAGGCTCTTCTCAAACTACCTGCAGCCCACTCAGAGTTTTCTTCTCAGTGCACTGGGTTGCCTAATTGCCTTGTGCTCCAATCGCATTATGGCATTTCCCCCAAGGCACAACGTATTGACTATTGTTGTAAGCAAGTCGCTAGATTGGATCGACTAAAAGGTTAGATTTCTAATAGAAGGCAAACTCTACTTTGTAACCCAGTGGGGGGAAAACATTATCATTTTGGTATGTTCCATTTAAAGAAATTGCAGAATAAACTGTTTAAAGAACTAAATTAGTCTAGAACAGAGTTGTTAGCAAATTTAAGGTCTGGTAGATATACACTGAAAATTTCAGTCCCCTTCTAGTAACACACTTAAACATCTACATGTAAGTCCAACAGTTTGTCTTTCATTTGTTCTGCTTAGTATTCTGTACATGTTGTGTGGCAAACTACCCACAGTACCTTGCAATGTCTGGATTAAGTTTCAGTTTGTTCACCTGATGCAGCCTAAAACTGCCTCCAGGTACCGGTTCAAAGGTTGCACAGTCACCTTTGGGAAAGGAAGTGGAAATGAGAGGTGTCATCCACATATGGTGGCACTTTAGCACAAACTCTCAGTAACTTTTCCCAGAAGTTTCAGGTAGAGGTCAAAAAGCTTGGGGGGGGGGGGAGAGAAAATAGAGCCATACAAAATAGAGCCAAGTTTATGGAATGGAACAAAAGGTCCACCACCTTCTGGTCAGGCAGCCCAGAAAGATACCATGGTATTGAAAGCCACTGAGAGATACAGCAGAACCAATATGGTTATACTCTTTCCAATATACAACTAGGTTAATGATGTTCAAAAGCAATTAGATTGCTGGCTCTATTTATTCTAAGCAAAAACCCAGAACTTGTCTGAAATGGCAGCTAAACCAGCAGGAAAATTTCCTAGCAATGCCAGAAAGCCACCTGAATTCATCAGTCTTTAGAGCAAACCAGCAAAACCCAGTCAATCAATAACAGTAAACCTATTCTTACTTTTAAAATTATCAAGGCTGGTGTTCAGCTCCTTTTCTAATCATGGATAAAAATGACACCTCATCAAAGCATCCACACATGAGCTCGATTTGGCTGAACATGCTTGCTGGCCTCACCACAATCAGGTTGCTATCATCGTGATAAACACTCCCTTCGGACCTTTGAAGAATCTCAGGGATGGAACAGGCACACCTGGTGCATTCAGGGAAATTTGGGATAGGCTTGGCATGTGTGCACCAGTCTAAGCCCTCATTCATTCTTATGAGGAGCTGACTGTGTATTTCCTTTCATCAGAACTAAGAAAGAATATGCCCTTTTATGAGAACAAATGGAGTTTTAATAAACTGAATTTGTGTTTTGAATAAACAGTGCTGAAATAACATGAAAGGAATACCTCCTGCGCTGATTTTTTAAAATAAAAAACCCACAACTTTGCTCTCATATCACTTTCACCCCCTACAGTGTTTGGTAAAAACTGGGCCTATTAGACTTGGGAAGTCACAAATATGTATTTATGTGTATATGTGCATGCGAGATAATACACCGATGGTCAATGGAGCAGCCTTTGCAGAAAAACACTGCTGATAAGATAAACAGCTTCTGATGTACTTAATTACAATATTTCATACTCATTTAGCCATCTCCACATCACAGTGCTAACAAAGTGGGTTTCAAACAGGAAATACGCTCCTTCCCTCAAGCCCAGAGGGCTAATTATAAAATAGCAACCTACTTTTTTTTGTAGCAAGTGTATTTTTTGCCCCAGCAGAATTTATTGAGCTCATTACCAAGCTGCTTATGAAGTGATTCGAAATGAGGCAACATTAAAGCATTTTGAAAATCCCTTGTACTTAGTCATCTTGACACTTTGTTTGAACTCGGAGCATTAATATGAAATAACTGCTGCAGCCCCATATTTTTGACTCTATTGTTTGACAGCGCATTTAAAAGTTAAAAGATGATATGATAACATTTTAGGTTTGGTGTATTATTTTTTTAATAATAAAAAAATCAGTGCAGTAATTTGTAGGAATGTCGCAGGCATTCATAACTGCAAAAAGACCAAACGGGCATAACCATGAGAAACAAGACAGGTACAATTCTTGTCAGTTTTGAGCAACACGGCTGTGTTAGTAAGATGGTAAAAGTGCTGCTGGCACAAATCTTTATTTTTTGTTAAAGGCAAGATAGAAAATTGAAAGATGTACTTCAAAGCTCCTAGAGAGTTCCATACACTGTACCTTATTAGCCTGGTTGTACCTTCTATAATCACATTATTCAATATGCATCACCAGAGCTGACCTATTTGGGGTCATCAGGAGGCCAGTGTGAATATATTTGATGTGAAGTCTGAGACAGATTCAAAGTAAAAAAAAAAAATCTATACAGAACAACTTTAAAATCCATGGAACTTTGTAATGCACTAAAGAAAAATGTGCAAGTTCTATTTCTGTTTTCACCGGGCTTCTGTCTTCCATTTTTGAGCTAATAATTGGGGGCAATGAAAAACATCCCCTTCTGCAAAAGGGTAAACACAGTCACTTACCCATGAAGGTGGAACTTGAATTAGAAAGGGTGAAGCAGCTGATTTAGACAGAAGATTTTCAATACCACAAAGAAATGGAAAATTATTTTTCCCATTCATTGTTATATTTTTATTGCATATTGTAATGTGGATTTGTGTTGTTTAGCACAAAAGATTATGGATGAAAATGTATTACTATTCAATAAAATAAAGAGTTTTATTGATTTTTTAAAAAGGAAGATGGGTAGAAGAATGCACATTTTTAAGAGAACTTTGTTGTTGTTAAGTTGTTTAGTCGTGTCCGACTCTTCGTGACCCCACAGACCAGAGCACGCCAGGCACTCCTGTCTTCCACTGCTCTTGTGCATAAAAAAGAAGCTGGTATGGAGATGTGCTTGTTTTCCCTAAAAAATAGATGTCTGTGTAATTCTTTCATAGCAAAAAGGCAACAAGGAACATCAATAATAGCTTGGTGTGAGAGGTGATTTTCCTCTTCAGAAGAATCTCTGCCCTTGACGGGTGCATTCCATTGAGACTGTGGAATATTCTGGTGGAATCAGATGATCTCTTTAACAACCCATTTGTGTTCTGATGATTTTATCAATGATGAACTTTTATTACACTGATGGCTACCATCTGCATGAAATGAAAAGTTAATCACTGGGAGAACCACGCATCAGGCAAGTGTCAGGAAAATAAGTGTACTGCCTGATTATAATAATTATGTGAACAGCATGGTTATGTGAATGTTCACCTTTCTGGATTCTGGTACCTATTTTTAAATCAAGGTCACTCTCAAACTCCATGCCACATAAGCTATTGCCCGAGCAGGTGGTCCTCTGTATATCATACTAAAATGTTTTTTTAAAAGAATATCCTCATGTCCCTCTTGAAAAAGAAGCAAAATGTGCTCCTTGAACATTCCACATGATTTCTGTTGGTTGTTTTTTGAGGGGGAGGGGCTGTTCAACTTTGAGGGTCACCTTTGCAGGGTTTATAGGATTAGGTATAGGTGTGATGATGGCAGCAGCTGCAGCTCCCTACAAGAACTTCTGCATGTGTGTACAAAGCTGCGGACCACACTGAGTGCTTTGTGTTTTTTTAAATGAAAAGCAGCACAATAATATTTTAAATAATACATACATACATACATGCATACATAATGTCACAAAAGAGCACAAGATATAATAAAAACACAATAAATGCAAACACACACTACATTGGTACCTCGGGTTACAGACACTTCAGGTTACAGACGCTTCAGGTTACAGACTCCACTAACCCAGAAATAGTACCTCGGGTTAAGAACTTTGCTTCAAGATGAGAACAGAAATTGGGCGGCAGTAGGAGGCCCCATTAGCTATAGTGCTACCTCAGGTTAAGAACAGTTTCAGGTTAAGAACGGACCTCCAGAACGAATTAAGTTCTTAACCCAAGGTAACACTGTAAATTAAAAAAAACTATCTAAAAATAATCAAAAGTGACAAAGCAACGACATTAACCATTATTAAAAAGACCAGTTAAAAACAGATTAGGAAGATTCTTATTTAAGAAAAGAGCTCATTTTTAGAGCTCATTTGGTTTTACTGTCCTTTCAGTGTTGTTAGTATGCTGTTGAACGAGAATGGGACACTGATTAGGTTTGAGCAGCAAAGTTGTGCTTTTCAGGGTGGGACCACAGATTTGGACCATCACAAACCAACTGGCTTGGAGTTTCTTTCTTTAAGCTCCAAGGACAAAGTACTAGTAATGACAACAATTGCTGTAGTAACATGTTTCACTTTCAGGTGTTCCTCACTAAAACTTGCTTCAGAATCATCAGAGCTGAGCAAAAGAATCTTGAAGGAATTTTAAAAGGCAATGCATAATGGTCTCGCTCAAAATCAGCAGATCTTTTCCTAGCTAAACATTCGGGGTGGAGGGGACACCCCACAATTTTCCCCCAGCCACTTCAGAAAAATGACTTGGGAGAATAACTCTCAAGCTGTTTTTTGCTGATAAGTAGAGGCACAAGGAGAAAGCTGTAGCTGTTTTTGCCAGGAATTCTGGCCTACCAACCCAAATCAGTATACTGTATTACACTTAAGGGTGTGTGTAATAAGCCTATTCATAACGGTACTCTGATTCACGCATGAGGACATATTTTACACATTCCTGGAAGCTATGAAAAACAGCAGAATAATTTACTGAGTGATTTTACAGGTATTTGATATAAGTAGGCATATTAAACATTTACCCAGCTGCAATCCTATGGCCATTTACCTGGGAGCAAGCAGTATAAAATGCATCGGTACTTACTTCTGAATAGATATTTGTAGTGCTTTTTTCTGAAGAGACACATGGGTACGCATACCTCTAAATATTTTGTGAATCTCTGTACTTTTATCCATTTACTGCCTCAATTTTTCCCAATTTGAACTATAAAATGGTGGTTTTCTTCAATCAAAATGAGAGTACCCCTAAACATTTTTTAAAGAAAAAAAGTACTGGGTAAATGCATGGCTCACAATCTTAAATTGGGGGGGGGGGCGACTCCAAAATTGCTGCAGGTGTTTTAGATGATTTTTTAAATGGTATAATGTCTTTATGTTTCTTAATGTGTTGTAAGTCACTTGCAGACTAAGAAATCTAATAAACAATGAGGCACAATGGTGATGACGATGACGATGATGATGATTCAGAGATTCAACAATCTGTGCTGGCAGCTGTGACCACCTAAATAAAATATCAGGGATTACTGTAGTGAGGTTTTTCTAGAAACTTATAGAAGGTAAAGGTAAAGGGACCCCTGACGTAGCCTGGGGGAAAGGGGGTGTGGCCTGTGGAGAGTTCTGAGGGTCAGCTAGAGAGAGGACTGGTGGGCTGCTATAATAAGGGAATTTCCAGCAAAAAAAGAGAAAGGTTGACAGCTATGGGAAGGAGATCTTTTGTCGGAATACGTTTCACGGATCCGCCATGGATTCATATTTATTTGGTTATTTTATAAGTTTTTCGAGGTCTACTTTTGGTATAATTGCGCGTAAAAGCGAAAGTGAAAGCATGAATGAATAGTGTGGTTCACTTATGAGATTAATCCGCCTTTATTTTGTAGATCCGGTCATGTTCAAAGTTGTTAATGAGCGTTAAACTTGCTTCCCGCCTTTTTGGAGGGCAGCAACAGTGATTTTATTGGTTAAAGTACTAATGATGATGTCACGTTTGTTCCCTAATAAAAGGCAGAGGCACCCCGCTTAGGCAGGAGGAGTTCGTTCATGTTCTTTTAGTTGGGTTTTAGTTGAAGTCAAGTTTAGTTTAAGGGATCAGGAGCGGGCTGGATGGGTTGGATGGGTTTTTCTTTAGTTAGAGTTAGATCGCGGAAGATCATTCGGTTTTAGTTTTAGTTAGGTTTTCTTTTAGGTTAGCCTAGGGTTAGGCCCGCGGAAGATATTTCGGTTTTAGTTTATTTAGTTAGCCTCGCGGAAGATTGGGCGCGCAGGGTCTTTAAGCTTAGGAGAACTTAGCTTAGGGGACGAGCCTACGCGGGTTCTGCCGAAGCCACTAAAGATACAACCGGTGTCTGTCTTCCTTTGGGGTTAACGGGGGAGTTAAGTAAAATTTTTAATTTTCTGTAAATTGGTCCGTCTATTCAGAGTCAGGGTATATATTTTATTTCACGAGGCAACTTTTCTTTAAAGAAGGCAATTAGGAACTCACACACCACCAGAGTCTTCAATTGGCTTACTCATCATCCTTCAGACTGTGAGGCTTGGCCGGCGACCGTGCTCAAAAGCACGCGGAACGCTGGCCGCTTTCCCCGCAACTGGTACCTCGTGCATAACCAGTCCAAGGCCGTGCACGAGGAGCTCCAGCACCCATACCCCGACAAGTGGTGCCCTCTCTGAGGCAAAGCGTAGTCGAAAATCGCTTCCACGAAGACTCCGGTTAAAGGCAACATATCGGAAGTGGCTCGGAAACAGACGTTGAGAGGTGAGGTATAACGGCCCGGTTCATCCAGGATTTCGCTGCAGTAGCACGAATCCACCGCTTGCCCAAAGTACTGTAAATAGAAATTGCGCGCGTGTATATTTTGCCCCAAGGGGTCCCCGGGTAGAGCGGCAAGGAGTTTAGTGTAAGCCTACGGGCAGAGTAAGGTCTTCCCTAAAGCCTACGGATGGGAAGGGTCTGGCAAAAGCCTACGGGTGTCAGGGTTTTCGGTCAAAGCCTACGGGTAGGGCCGGTGTCTCCCGAAAAAGCCTACGGGTGGGAGGGAAAGGTTTTCTGGCAAAAGCCTACGGGTGCCAGGGTTTTCGGTCAAAGCCTACGGGTAGGGCCGGTGTCTCCCGAAAAAGCCTACGGGTGGGAGGGAAAGGTTTTCTGGCAAAAGCCTACGGGTGCCAGGTTTTTCGGTCAAAGCCTACGGGCAGGGCCGGTAGCCCCTAGTAGAAGCCCACGGGTGGGGGTGGAGGTTTTCTGGCTAAAGCCTACGGGTGCCAGGTTTTTCGGTCAAAGCCTACGGGTAGGACCGGTGTCCCCTAGTAGAAGCCTACGGGTGGGGGAGGAAAAGTTTTGGAAAAGTGCTAAAAATGGGCTCCTCACTCTCAACTGCTCAAGTTAAATTTTGTGAAGATTTATTGTACCTTTTGAAAAGAAATGGTCACCCTGTCTCTGAATCAGAAGTAGAGCTTTTAGTTTAAACTATTGGGGAAGTTTGCCCTTGGGTCCCTAAGGAGGGAACGAAAGATTTAGCTTCATGGGAAAGGATCGGGTTAGAATTTATGGCCAACCCGAAAATCGGAATTCCTGTACAATTAGTATGGAGCAAAGTAAGAAACTGCTTCCAACAAATCGCTCCAAGAAATGTTTTGCTTAATGGAACAGTGAATTTAGGAAATACTGCTTTTAACAGTGCCCCTGTGCTGCCGCTTGCGGTTGTGCCATTTTCAGCCCCCTCGCAGCAGCCAGTTCAGGCTCCGTTGTCGTACACGCACTCGCCCTTGTCCAATTTGTCGTTGCCAGATTCATTGCCGCCTGTGCCGGTGCAGCAGACGCCGTCGGCCTTTCAAGCCCCGCCGCGGACTGCCCCACCGCCAGTCGCTCAGCAGTCATCGCAGGCCTTTTACCAGCCAGCGATCTCAAGTCAGCAGCAGCCGCGGACCTCGCTCCAAGCAACGGTCCCGCTTCCTCCATCGCAAGCCACGCTTTTGCCAGCGATCCAGCAGCAGCAGCAGCAAGCAGCCTTTTTGCCAGCAAACCCTGCTGCCCTGCAGGCCGCGCTCAAGCCAGCAGCTCCAGTTTTGCAGCAAGCTGATTTCCAATCAACAGCAATCCAAGCTTCAATGCAAGCAGCACAACAGCAATTTACCAACCCTTCAGCACCTCCGATGCCAATGCAGATTCCAAGACAAGAACAAAGCCAAACAATGATGATCCAGATGCCAGGACTTGCAGTACAGAGCCAACAACCTTATGCTCCAACTTCAAGTCAGCCATCTTGTCTTCATCCAACTTCAAGTCAGCCATCTTGTCTTCATCCAACTTCAAGTCAGCCATCTTGTCTTTATAGTCAGCCATCTTCAAGGCATCCAGATGTCAAAGACTCTTTAGCGCCATCTAGTGGCTCATCACTTGGAAAGCATCAAGAAGATTTAAACTCACTGATGCCACCTACAGATCCAACAGCAATGCAACCCATCTGCAGAACTCAAGCTTTGGAAGCAGCTTTGGGACAAATAGACTTTAGTGCTGATCCAATGCACATCTTTCCAGTGATTCGTGCCAATGGAGGACAACCTGCAAGATATCAAGCCATTCCTTTTGAAACACTACGTGAACTGCGGAAAGCCATACGCGAAAATGGACTTCAAGCTCCTTATACTAGAAGTTTACTTGAAGGACTGTCCACTAGTAGACTTCTGCCATCTGATTGGAAGCTGATACTTCGCACCTTCCTGTCGCCTACAGATGCTCTTCTGTGCCTGCAAGAGTGGAAAGAAGTAGCAGCTAGACGTGCAACACCACTCGCCACAGAAGATATGCTCACAGGATCAGGACATTACTCCAATCTCAATCAACAGCTAGCCATACCTGATGCTGCACTCGTCACCATAGCAGACATCGTAGTCAAAGCTTGGCGCAGATTACCCAATCACACAGATGCCAGCTCAGTATCAGGATTCGCTGCAGTTAGGCAAGGTCCAAAAGAGCCTTATGGGGACTTCGTGGATCGCCTGATTGTTGCAGTGGAACGCCAGATAGAAGATCGTCATGCCAGAAACATGCTGACAAAACAACTTGCCTTTGAAAATGCCAATGATGACTGCAAGAATGCCCTAACAGCAGTTGCAGCTCGTCCAGATGCCACATTGACTGAGATGCTACGCGTCTGCCAGAATGTTGGTACCCACTCCTACAAAGCACAGCTCTTGGCAGCTGCGGTACAGATGCCACGTCAAGACAGCTCTACGCCAGTCAAGAAGTGCTATGGGTGTGGAGGCGATGGGCATTTCAGGTCGCAGTGCACAGCAACACCAAGGCCTTCTGCCAAGCCACCAGAGAGATGTCCCATCTGTCAAAAAGGATTTCATTGGGCGAACGATTGTCGTTTGAATCCACAAAATACATCACCTACCTCATCTCCAGTTCAGGGAAACGGTTCTGCGGGCCGCGCCCCGGCCCCGGTAAAACAATAGGGTGTAAGCTCAAGAACATCATGAAGGTCAACCATCCCAGAAAGGTGGACAACGCTACTCCTTATCCAGGTCATCAGGAAAAGGGAGTGATCCAGAGAGATATCTACTCTTCAGATGTCCAGAGAAAAGATGTGACCTCATCAAACATTCAGGTTCCAGAGGTTTCATCATCTGCCTTACCTATTCCAAGGGTTCCAGTAGAGAACATAGCATTCAGTTCACCTTCTGCTAACCGCCCTTCAGTTCCTGCTGATGTCACCCCCGCTTCACAACAAGCAATCACAGTCAAGTCTCTGATCGCAGAATTGCCTTCAACGTTGAGAAAACATCCTACTGAGGTCAACCTCGCAGCACCTGAGCTTTACTCACCTTTGAGTCAAGGTCAATCTGTAATTGAAAGACATTTGCCCTTGATGAAACAGCAATATCCAGGAAGCACCCCAGCTGATGATCACTTTCCATGTGGCCAAAGAATGCAAGTGAGTGAGACAGCTCCCTCTTGTGGAAGCTTAAACATCACTCCAGTTAACAATGTCCACACCTTTGTGTCACTTCCAGCTTTTAAGCTCAACCCGCCACAGCCAAATAATTATCATGGACAACAACTTCAACTGTCTTGTGTCAAAGAAGAAGCTCCATCCTGTCAGTTTGATGCACGACTGACTGAATGCCAACAGGTTCAACAGCATCAGCAACTCTTACTAATGGAAGAACCTCAAGTTTGCCAACTCAACGCCAAGCAGCTTCAGAGTTGCCAACTTCAGCAATGCAAAAAACCTGAAGCCAAAAAGATGTCTTCAGACACTGCTGACGAAGAACAAGAAGCTTCTTCTGTCCCAGGTATACCACTCTTCTTAACAGAGGACTGTTACTTTTCAAATCCATGGTTTGCTCAGCAATTACCAACATCCATTCGTGGTCCATTCCCAGACACTTCAATTTGCCTTATTCTGCCTAGGATGGATCGCCTCCCTGCCACAGTCACGCTGACTGCAGGCCTAGTTCGAATCACAGATTCATCGCAGTTGCTGATTCCAGGATTTTCAACTGTTCCTTGTGTCCTAACAAAAGGTTTGGAGATTGCCAGACTCTATTTGCTTACTTCTACGCCTACAGCTCCTGTAGACTCTTTGCCTCCTCAGGCAGCAATGGCGCTAATCAAGATTACAGAAGAACGCCCTCATCTCGTCTTAGAAATGGGTGGACGAAAGATCAAGGGTCTTCTTGATACAGGCGCAGATGTCACAGTGATCGCCAGAAAAGATTGGCCTGACCAGTGGGCAACGACTGTCACCCAGGAAGTCTTCGGAGTCGGAGGTTTCGAACCCGCCCACCAGAGCGTGCATCCGATTACCTTCCAGTCAGACTCAGGCTCCATGGTGCAGCTCCGTCCACTTGTTATGGATGTGCCTATCACCCTTTGGGGTAGAGACTTATTGTCTAAAGCAAGAACTGTTGTCCATACGCATTTTTGATGTGGGCCTTTGCATCAGCGCCAGTACATGCTCTTCCACTCACATGGAAGGAAGGACCCCCTGTATGGGTCGACCAATGGGCGCTGACGTCAGAAAAGCTCGCTGCAGCAGAGGCCCTAATCAAAGAGCTGCTACACCAGAATCGTATGCAACCCTTTACTCTCCATCAGTACCTCATGGATAAAGCTCCACAGTTATTAACCTTAGAGCGTTCCCTTGATAGTCTTAAAACTGTCCTTTGCAGTAAGCCTGTTGCAAAGTTCTCCTGGAAAGTTTCACTGTTTGGTAAGGTGAATTCTCCTGTCTACAAGTTCTGTTCAGTAGCATCTTCAAGCGCTCTCACGCCGTTGAAGCTTTCCCTTGCTTCAGTGATCCAGTCGCCAACCATGGGACGTTCCTTGCTATGTTCCGTGCTGTCTTTCGCATGGGCATTCTGTTGGCTGGTTTTGAATGGTACTCACCGTGCCTACAGATTGCTGCCATCACTTCTTGCAGCATACCTGTTTCCAACCAAAACCGCAAACCCTTTTCACCTGCTTTCTGTTGCTCTCTACCTGATGGCAAATATGCTCCGCATCTCCTCAGGTATTCTTCTGGAGTATCTTTTCCTGCATCAACCAAGAACTCTACTACAGGCTCTTCAGGCGGTTCCTCCTTGTGCTCAGAAGTACTGTCTTCCGCAAGGAACTCTTCACCTGAAGGTCAAGCCATGTAACCCTGTGTGGTACTTGCCAGCCTGCATTTTCAACGACAGCCCCTTGTTGCTTAATCCTCTCGGCGGAGGACTGTCCTTGCTTCTGTGGAAAAAACCCTTACCTCTCACGCCTGTTTGTGCGTTCAACATTTATTCCTCTCTAGAAGACACGCTGGACAAACTTTGCGTGAAATCCGATGATCCCTTTTCATCGCAAGCCGTGATGTCTAACTCTGGTTGTTAGCTACTCGCTAACTTCTCAACTTCCTGTCAAATGCAGCAACTCTTCAACTATCCTACAACCTAGGCCTTTTGTTTGCCTCTGGGCGGCCTCTGGTTCCTGGCTGCCTGGATTTGTTCCAGTTACTCTCATACCTGCATTCACTAGCAGATCACCTTGATTTGCTTGCTTAACCTCCTTTCTTCTACAGGTATCGTTGGTTCTTCAGAACTCAATGTTTCAGTACTTTCCTGAGCTCCATGAACTTTTCCTGAGTTCCAGGACTATTTCTTCTACATGGTCATGTGTAGTCGGAGAAGAAGACGACCGGCAACTCATTCATCGTCTTCATCCTCCTCTCCAACACCATTTTGCAGTTCTAAACCTGTCTTGTACCTTATATTGTACTTGTAAAAATTGCATATTTACCTTTGTATGCTTCTTGAAATATCCGCCTCGCATGTTACATGTGTTTTCCTTATAGCTTGGTAATTAATGATATGGATATCTATATATACAAAGCTTTTCTGAAATGGTTTCCATTTAGAGTGTCACAATTTTGATGATATGGAGATGTTTATGTAAGGTCTAAAGCATTGTCTTTGTGCAGTTCTAGTCATAGACATATTCATGCATATATCTTTTATTTCAGTAATCCTAAATCTCCACGTTGTGCTTGCAAAAGTTGTAGTTTAAAATGTGGTAATATATATATGCCTTATCTGAAATATTTCCTTTGGTCAAAGAATTGGTCATTCTCGGATTTGTTCAAGATATATATGTCAAGTCTGGTGGTGTCCTACCCTCTTGGTACCCCTTTTTCTTTGAAAAAATCCCCCTCTATATGCTACCTTTGGCAGTAAACCAGGTTCCCAGCTTTTCCCTTCACTCTGTTTCCTGCTGTTAATGGGAGACCCTTATGTAGCTGGTTTAAATCCCATTTCGTTTCGCTGGAAACCCTTGCGTAGATGGTTTAAATCCTCATCCTGGCTGGGACACCTTTATGTAGGTAGCTTAAATCCCCTCTTGTGGCGAAAACCACTTGTACTTGGGTGGCTTAAATCCCCTCTCTGGAATCGGACCCTAGTTCCCCGTTACCTGTGGTCGCTATGGTAAGTCCAGAATCTAAAGTTCCCTCGATTCTGTAGCCTCAGAGCCACAACCCTTTTCTGTTACCTTATCCATTTTCCTCAGTTTTCCAAATAAAAATTAAAAAAAATGGGGGAGGGGTCTGGGTAGGCTATGTAGCCCCAGCTCTAGTTATATTTTAATTTTGGGTCCCGGATCGGGACCTCTCTTATGTTTGGGCAGTCGTTATCCGTTATTTTTAATTTTGGACCTGCATCAGGTCCTCTCTTGTGTTTGGGGAGTAATTTGTTGTTTTACGCTACACGCGAAAATATATATGCTTATGAGGTGATTTGTTGTGTTACACTACATATTGAAGTATTTATATATGCCTAAAAGGTTTACAGTGTATCGGATCGATCACTTTTTATGTTCGGCTAGTGGTTTGTTATTTTCATGACTTTATTGCTACATTATTGTACAAGTATTTCCTCCTATGAAAAGGATGGATGTTGATGGTATTGCTGGTGTTTATATCACAGTCTTGATGTAGACTTTGGCGTGGACACTGTCGGCATTGTCGACGTTTGCCTTTTCATGTCAAGGCTTATATCAAAACAAATGGTAATGTTTATGTTAGATAAATGCTTATGATATATCTAACCTTCTTTTTTTATATAACTAAATCAAAAATAATTTAATTTAAAACAAAAAAAGAAAGATGATATGTCGGAATACGTTTCACGGATCCGCCATGGATTCATATTTATTTGGTTATTTTATAAGTTTTTCGAGGTCTACTTTTGGTATAATTGCGCGTAAAAGCGAAAGTGAAAGCATGAATGAATAGTGTGGTTCACTTATGAGATTAATCCGCCTTTATTTTGTAGATCCGGTCATGTTCAAAGTTGTTAATGAGCGTTAAACTTGCTTCCCGCCTTTTTGGAGGGCAGCAACAGTGATTTTATTGGTTAAAGTACTAATGATGATGTCACGTTTGTTCCCTAATAAAAGGCAGAGGCACCCCGCTTAGGCAGGAGGAGTTCGTTCATGTTCTTTTAGTTGGGTTTTAGTTGAAGTCAAGTTTAGTTTAAGGGATCAGGAGCGGGCTGGATGGGTTGGATGGGTTTTTCTTTAGTTAGAGTTAGATCGCGGAAGATCATTCGGTTTTAGTTTTAGTTAGGTTTTCTTTTAGGTTAGCCTAGGGTTAGGCCCGCGGAAGATATTTCGGTTTTAGTTTATTTAGTTAGCCTCGCGGAAGATTGGGCGCGCAGGGTCTTTAAGCTTAGGAGAACTTAGCTTAGGGGACGAGCCTACGCGGGTTCTGCCGAAGCCACTAAAGATACAACTGGTGTCTGTCTTCCTTTGGGGTTAACGGGGGAGTTAAGTAAAATTTTTAATTTTCTGTAAATTAGTCCGTCTATTCAGAGTCAGGGTATATATTTTATTTCACGAGGCAACTTTTCTTTAAAGAAGGCAATTAGGAACTCACACACCACCAGAGTCTTCAATTGGCTTACTCATCATCCTTCAGACTGTGAGGCTTGGCCGGCGACCGTGCTCAAAAGCACGCGGAACGCTGGCCGCTTTCCCCGCAACTGGTACCTCGTGCATAACCAGTCCAAGGCCGTGCACGAGGAGCTCCAGCACCCATACCCCGACAATCTTTGGATGCATATCTCAGCACACATTTCTCTAGCACTGGATTATTGTAAATAGCCATACACTTTCATTTCCATTCATAAGATTATGAAAGGTGTTTTATCACTACATTGCCTATACACAGTGAACAAGTCTAAAGTTCTGGACAGAATGTTTAAAAATAGCTCGCATATCAGCCTCTGAATGTAGCCATCATTAATGCACTAAAAGGGACTTTGGCACCTAAAAAGAACACACTGCCTAGTCTATAATGTATACATTAATGTATACCACATCAGTGGATTTTTGGAATCCTTTATCATTTTTGATATTCAGCTGATTACCCTTCTATTGGGTCTGCCAGGATTTCCATTATAAAAGCCATTTTTCAATACTGCTGCCTTTTCAGTAGTGGAACCATTTCACTCTGGTGTAAGGGCAGGGGCCAGCCTTCTTAGTTTTGAATGAAGTGTGCATCTCATTGCCAACCAGGGTGTAGCAGGGATGTGTCAAGTAAATTAATTCATTAATAAATATTGACTGTGTGTTCTCTACATTGCTATAACATATGCATCAAAAATCTTCTAACATGGCAAAAACACCCCCCCCATTTTTTACTCCCTAGAAAATAAGATACTTCAGCACTTCCTCCCCCTCCCCCAAGCAAGCTTGTATGTATCATGTATGCATCAAAAACCTTCTATAACACCAAAACTGAACACACACACATTATAATTATAATTATGTTGACTGTCAGAATGAGAAACATCTCTCTTTTTCAATGAAAGGCTAGTGTGTAGCCATCATGTAAACATGTTTTGTATATTCTCCCATCGCATCCAAACTGCAAATAGCAGAAATACATCAGAGTCTGCAATGCAATCATTTTAGACAGAACATTGAATGTACTAAGATGAGATTGGCCCTTACACCCTGGTGGCTGGTAATTTTCCACAGGCAACCATTTAGACAGGAAGAAGCCCTAAGAAGGAATCGCACAGGTCTCCACAAAGGTTGCTAAAACCAGTAGGCTCTAAGCCTACTGACATAGAGATAAAATATATGGGAAATATTTCACCTGTCTAATTTCTCTGGATTAGGCTGCAGTTATAGGTGCCGGAGGAGAGCCGGCAAAATAGTGGTAACAGTACCTGAATACTTTTGATGTCATGTATACTACAAAATAAAGACTGCATGGTACAGAGAAGGTAAGACTAAGATTGATTTTGTATTTTCAGGAAGTGAACCACCCTGAGAATGTTGTGAACCACCCTGAGATCTATGGGTATAAGTCAGGATATAAATAATAATAATAAGTTCTGAAGCAGAGGTGGAGAACATCAGGCCAGGAGTCAAATGCAGCCCACCAGTCCTCTCTCTAGCTGACCCTCAGAACTCTCCACAGGCCACACCCCTTTTCCCCCAGGCTACGGCCCTCACTGGCCAGCTGGGATGTGTCCTTGAAAATGCAACTTGCTAGTCTGGGTGGAAGTCACAGAGGCATGTGTGGGTGTATGTAGGAACTAGCCTACTGTACAAAGGTAAAATTCACATTCATTGCTCTGCTCACTCTTGCCTCTGGCCACAGTCCTCAGGTTGAAAGCACCTGACACATAGGGAAAGTTGTTTGTAACACTTTTGAATACTGTTTGTAATACTTTTTTTTGGTAAGGTTTTTGTTTTTTTGGACCAAGAACTGTGCTGGATCACTTTGAGACTGTGAAATCATGTGGATATCTAACTACCAATCCACACATTAGCTAAAAGAGGTACAGATCTAGACCGCTCCTATGTTGTATCTTTAGATACAGGCATGGACTGTGTTGTATGGGGTGTTGTTATTATGTTGTACAGAGTTGTGGGTACATTTAAAAGTTGGGAATATAGAATTATTCTTAGTGTCATCAGTATGTTCAAAGCCCTAGTTTAGAGGCTCTGGCTTTGTTCAGAAACATGACAGGGGAACTTCTGAAGCCTTTTTTTTCTTTTACAAATATATTATAAAGACAAAACAGCTCTATTTCTTTCTACCAAGGAAGGCATTTGGAGATACTCCAGCTTCATAGAAATATCTTATATCAAAGCTTCAATACACTAGAGATCACTGTACTAAATTTTGTTCCTCTCCTCCTCCAATTTATTTATAAATTCCATTGATTTCATTACACCTTACAATCAACTTTTATTTTTGAATAACTAGTGCCAGTAACATTTCAGTAGCATCAGCTCAAGGGAAGAAGAAAAGGGAAACTGATCCAGGCTTAGATTTCTAAAAAACGATAAACTCACATTTCCACCACAGGGGGTGATAATAGATGTTCTTTGACGCCTGGAAGTGCTGAAAGGCATCAGATCCAGAATGGAAACTCTACAATAGCTTTGCCAAAGATAGAGCAGTCAGCAATCACAAATTTATACTTGCCAGTAGCTTATACATGTCGGAGAAAGAAAAAAGTTCTTTATAATTAGTAAGGCAAGCATACTATTAAAGTTAGTTCTAAATTAGGACTCAGAAACCCTTTTCACCCTGAGGGTTATATTCTGTTCTGGGCAGGGGTGCCCAGAACTTGAATCGAATATTGGGAGACCCAGATAAGCCCTGCCCCACATAATCATCCACAAGACACAGCGCACACACACCATTTTAAATGTCTTTGTGGGAGGGGGGGTCTATTGCTTTGTTTTTGTTTTATTATGTATTTTGTCTTACCTTTTTGCATAGCTGCACTGTGATCTTCGGTTGAAGTGTGGTATGCAAATTTTATGAAATAATAATAATAATAATAATAATAATAATAATAATAATAATAATAATGCACTCAGTTGCCATACTTAAAGCCAAACTGCATGAAGTGCCCAAATCAAGATCTGAAAGCCAGGTGCCAGGGGCAACCAGTGTGGGTGGGAGAGGCTGCTACTTTCCTTCACTGCTTTTGAGGGCATCTGCTTGGCCACAGTTGGAAACAAACTGCTTGACAAGATGGATTCTTGGTTTGATTCAGCAGGGCTCCTCTCCTTACAAATGTTTTTCCTTAATGAGCCAATAATTCCGATAGCTTCTGAACTTCCTTCCATTGCACTGAACCCAGGCTGAACCCTCTCAACGGGTACACAGCCTGTTTAATTGTATTTATACCTGTTTCAGCTTCTTATTTTCTGCCTGAAGAACAGTTATGTGGAAACCTCCAAGCATAGTGCTCAGATAATTAGTTTTTCTATGCTTCAATCTGCTATGGCATGTACCGGCGCTCACACTGCATGAGAGATCATTAACCCAACTTACTCACCATTTAAAACTGGATGTGATAGAGAGGCCCTGCCTCAGGCAACCAGAGGCAAGAGGGATAGGGCTCCTGAACATTTAATGGTTGGCAGAGAAAAGGGGGATTTATTGCAAGTGCAACACACTGAAGCACCGTGTATACCATGTAAAAATTAGTTTAACAAGAAACCACAGCTGGACAGAAAATTAATCTCTTTATCCCAAGCAAAGTTGACTCCATCATTACCTGGAATATAGATAATATATTCACTAATAGCAGTAATTTGACTCCATCATACTGCCTTTGAGTTCTCAGAAGTCATTATTACTACACAGCCTCAGAAGAGCATGTCCACTTTTTTACATGAGAAGCAGTGTGGCTAATGGTTTTATTTAGCATTGTTTATAGCATATTGGCCTTTGAAACAAATCCAGCTTGGCCCCAAAGCTTACTGAGTGACCTTAGACTGGTCACAACTTCTCAACCTATCCTACCTATCTTGGCCTATTTTGTAAACATAAAAGGGGGTGAAAACTATGTATGTTACCTTCCTTTGTTTGGAGGAATGGTGGAATAAAAAATGAAATAAGCATACAAATGGAGCATGCTCAGATTTTTGTAGCTCTCTTTGGCCCTCCAGGTGTTGCTGAGCCACAATTCCCATCATTCTTTGCCATTGGTCCTGCTTGCTGGGGCAGATGAGAGGTGTGGTTCAACAGTACCTGGAAGGCCAGGGATTCTCCTCACTTGCCTTAGAAGGTTGGCAAAACATGAACATGGCGCTCAGGTCACGAAAGGTTAGCCACCCCTGAGCTAACTTAATCTGAGTACTTCTCTGTACAAAGTGTTTTGGATCTCTGGTGAGTTAAGACAGTTTTGTTTTCTCCTTAGCGGCAAATTACTGCACTGCAAATGAAAGAATGATTTTTAAAACATAAAAGTCAACTAGTTATAGAGACTTAAATACATTATGGGAATCACCAACTCAAGGTCTCTCTATCCCTTATGACTATAAAAGCCATGAAATTAAAGAGAAACAACTATTTGGTTTGTAAAGAACAAAAGAATACATCATTAGAGCATTTTTCTTTATGTCTTAAAAAGTTTTATAAATTGCCCACAGAGGCCTGTAAACCAAGGTTATTCTGTGTATTTCACTCTTTTAATGATCAGGTTCAAGTCTGCTACACAAACCCTATTAATTGACTATAGAGAATTCCCTTATCAGTAAACTTAAGAAACGACCTGTTTCCTTCCAAACCAAAGGAAACTGAACAGAAGGAATGAGGTAAGGAAGCTAATAAGCTGGAACTTTCCAAACGATAATTTCCTAAGCAAAATGTAGCTATTTATATGAGTGAATATGATCAGCAGATTGTCTCTTTTCAAAAACAAAATCTAGGATGCTGCGGGGACTGAATATGAATAAAAAGTTGTGATCTTCCAGTTATAAAACAACACAAGTTGCAGACAAGAGTTGACACAGGATACAAGAGAATATTCTACTTTTTGCACACTTCCATCCTTTTTAACCTGAGTTTTAATCAGCATTTTAAAAACTCATTAAAAACTAGGGTGTCCTGGGAACTGATAGATATATCCAGGCCTGAGGCCAATTGTCATGCTGCTGAGGCATTGGCTGATAGTCACACAGACTCAGAAGGGTCTCTCATCAGCCTGGTTCAGCCATACCACCACACCCTGCCCTCCCCAAAGGGCTCCTGGACAGCCATGTTAGCATGTGCCACTTCAGAACAGAAGCAAAACTTGGTTCCTATCCACAGTACTCAAAATGCAATGCCCCGCCCTTGTTGTAGGCATCCGTCTGCTTCAGGAGACAATGGAGAGTGCCTACGAGGGTGAAGTCAAACCGCTGTGTTAGCAGCACCAAAGTGACCTGCTCAGGACACAAGCCCAGGCAGTGTGTATGGAGATTCTGGGGTGCCTCTCAGCCTCACTGATGTGGTCCAAAGGAAAGCAGAGCAATATGTTTGGCACCAGCTTGGCTACAGGAGTTGCCAGAAGGAGGTGTGTAAGGTACTATCCAACTGTCTTAGGGACTCCACTACAGATTTGTGTAGGGTTTATTCCCTAGCCTTTTCTTCTCCAGAAGATACCCGCAAGGCAGTAGAGGATTAGGATCATAGTTTTCCTTCTAGATGGGCTACCTTCCCAGGTTGATGAGCCCCATCTGCCCCTCACTCCCCTCTATAGCACATGGAGAAACTTTCTTCTTGACCATTGAACCTGCTATTGGTATTGTCTGCTCAATCTCCTAGAACCAATCTTTGCATGAAATGGAAGTCCCTAACACACTGAGGGGTTCAGACCCATCAGCTTCCTTCACATGGTTTAGCTGGTCAGTCAAAGCCATTCCCGGTGAGCCCAACTCTACAACTGTATGATTCTTAATGCTTGCTTGCCTCTATTTTTTAAATATTGAGTAGCTGAGTTCCGCCACTTTTTAAAAAACTGCTTGGTGCTTTATTTCTCCCTCAAAATATTGCAACAAGTTATGTTCCAATCATACAGAGAGAGCAAAGTGCAAAAGAGCTGGCCTGCATTAGCGCTCGCTTCTTTTTGCCATGGCACTGGGATCGCAATATTGCAATGCAACAGAAAAACAAGGAGGTCTAAACCTCACCTTGAATTAGCCAGTGCCTCATTTCTCTCCAGCATCCCAGTGCACAAAACACTTACAGTAGGAGAGGTACCATGCAGAAGAAACTACAAGAAGAAGAAACTGTGGAAGAAACTGCACAAAACTACAAAGGAAGAAGGACCTTGGTTCTCCATGAGTGGCCCATTGTTCTGTAGTGCTCTGATGCCTAGTCCTTTTTCATTAAAGTACCAGAATAAGAGGCAAGCCTGACTGGCCCTAGACATTTTGCTCTCTGAAGCAAAGAACAACACTGAACCTCCCCCACACCAGTTCCATGTACAGAAACTGACTGGTCGGGGAATTGAATCTTACTTCAACACAAGGGAAAAGGTCAGCATCTGCCCCTGCCCCTGATATGAATGAAGCTCAGGAGGCAAGAACAGGCTTTGTGGCACACATAGCTTAGATCTCCATTGAATGGGAATGTTCTGACTGAGGAGGAATGGCTGGGAGAAAGGTTGCTGCTGCAACCCTCCGAGTATCTGCTACTTGAGGCAATAGTATGTTTGCCAAATGGTAGAGCTGGCCCAGCAGAAGAGCTTAAATCATACATGGATAAGCTAGTTTGTGATTGTTCATTTGGCTTCACAGGATGCTTCCTTGTCCTTTTCCACTCACTTTGTTTTGTTATAATACAAGTTGTAGCTTAATTGTACTTTTCACAAATTACGTTGAATTTTCTCCGCATCCTTCTACTACCTTAGTTTGTACACAGATAATATGGCATTCCCCACCCCATCATCCTTCTTTGCATTTTATGGCTTCATGCTTACAGAGTCAGAAATAGTTTTTTCTCCTCCCCCTCTCCCCAATCACACACACAATCTTTCAAATCCAAAAGAGGAGAGATTTTCAACTGTAATAGAGCAACACAGACTGAACAGAAGCTTTCGGTGATAAACTCATCTACACAAACTCCAGGTTTCCATTCTTTCCTCAGAGGCTATCAGGAAAATTTAATCAGCCCTTTCTCTTCTCGTCAATCATAGAAACCATTTCTGTACTTGAATACTCTGCATTGAAATTTTGTCCTCCCTATCACTATAGACACTTGATGTCTGTGTGCAGCCATTGCTGAACAATGTGAAGTGTTTTATTTTTAGAGAGAGCTGCACACTTGCGATCATACAGTAACACCAGTTTTTCAGAGGTCACGAGGAAAAGAGCATACTTACGATGAGGTGGGAGAAAATGAATAGCAGAGAGTACCATCTGATTTTCAGACACTCCCTGCCAACTCCGCATCCATGCAAAAAGCTCTCCCATCAGATTTCTATCTATATCAAGCCGAGTGCAGTGTTTTCTTACATATACTAAATTATGTAGTGCCTTTAAACAAAGCATGTACAAGAGCAGAATATAAATAAGACTGAAAGGGGCAGCAAGAAGCTTTTCAGAAAGGCATGGGGATTCAGCAATCATGATCACTTACTCAAAATATTAACAAATGATATTCACATGAGGTGAAACAACACTTGGGTTTTTGTAAACCTTTTGGCGGTGGTTTTAAGAAGTCCCCTATTTTTGATACTTCTCATGAAAATGCCCATATAATTAAATATTCTCTCCATTAGCTGTAGTGATGCCATCATCCCAATGATAATACCCTGTGAAGATACTTCTTGTAAAAATGCACACATATTTGTTGAATATTCTTCCTATGTGCCCACAATGATGCCACAGACCTACTGAGTGAAAATATATCATCATGCAATCATCCAACTCTCTTGATGATCCCTGATTGGGTGGGATCATCAAGTGACAAACGTGGGAGGAAGGAAACGGCAGACAAGAGGAAGAAAGAAGGTGTCATAGACACTACACCTAGGGAAGATAATGGCCTCCAATGGAATAAAGGCAGGATTCCTTAAATATGAGTATTCACAATGTCTTTTTCAGGGGAGAAATGTGCCATGTCAAAACAATGAGTTTTGAATATTTTATCAAAAGTGTGAAGTATACAAATGTACATTTGGTTCAAAACAGAACAGGCTATGGCCACTAAGTGGCATCATGTGCACTTTCTCTTTAATCTGACACCACCACCACTGGGCCAGTGTAATAGGACACTGAGCTGTGTGGTTTCTCCCTTCTATTCCTCTCCTGGTCCTTCACCGACTCTCCTCACTTGCTGTGACAAGCAGGATTATAGGCATGCCACATAACAAGCTGGAAAGGGACAACCCCAAAAGGCAAATGGGTGGATTAAACCATGTTGCCAATTCCTAATGAGCCAGGTCATATAAAAGTATATAATCAATCTAAGCAGCCTGGGTGCCCTCTAGATGTTTTCAACTGCAGCTCCCATAATAATTGCTGATTGGCCATTCTGGCTGCATCTTAAGGATGCAGTAGTCCTATAGATGTGGAGAGCACCAGGTTGAAGAAGATTGATCTACTGGTTCTATCCTGGCAACCTTGGGGGTGGTGCTAGCCTATGATCATTTTTAGAACATAATGGATGTGTGATCCACTGGGGAAGTCATATAAAAAGTCTTTCCCCAGAAGTAGACACTGCACTTAAAGAGATCCCATGAAAGTTTCTGTAGGGCAGGGGTGTTTCAAAAACGTTCTTCCGTGCTAATGAAACAGAGACTTGATCTGCTACATTGATTATGTGGCTATTATAAAAATGTGATCAATTTACTCTCTCAGACTGCTTACAAACAAAGGCTAATTGCTTTCTGTGAAATGTAATGGCATCTTTGATGAGACGTTTAGTTAAAATCAGCTTTTCTCTTTTCCTTGGGGCAGAATTTTTTCCCCCTCCTCTCTCCAATGTAGGTTATTTTCTCTTGGATTTCATGTGTAACAATGATAGTCATTGGCAAAAAGAACTTGTAGTGAAATATTTAAAAGAAAACTTGCTGATACCTAAAAAGATCCATGAACCAGCCTTTCATAGCTCATATTGGATTACATGTGCTCAAGAGAGCAAAATTCTCAACTCCTGGTTATTCTTGGGCATTTTTGCTTATGTAACTACAATAATGCATGGAATAGAAAAAGAATTTTTCTAGTGGGATTAGGGGGAGCGAGAGCAAGTGAGAGAGGTCAAGGAAAGTTGGAGCATGTTTTTCTGGCATATGTACTTGTTCTTGGGTCTCAAAAGTGTTTTCAAAAATGTTTCGACAGGTAAGAAGACGAAAAAATTTATTAGAGGGCTTGAGTAAGCTTTACAGGCATTTGAGTGAAAAAGTCTTGCACTGCCTTGCCAATTTCCATTGGGAAGTTTTCAGTTGTAATTCACAGAACCCTTAATCTGCAGCAAAGTCATTAGAATGGGGCCAGGCTTTTGGAATCAGCAACAGATTTTGTCAGAAAGGTGAGAAAGATCTATATGGAGTTGGTACACAAGAACATAAAACAATCCTGATAGATCAGGCCAATGACTCATCAAGCCCAGCATCCTGTTCTCACAGTGGCCAACCAGAAGCTTGTGGGAAATCCACAAGCAGGACCCAAGCACAAGAGCACACTCCCCTCCTGTGGTTTCCAGCAATAGGTATTTTCAGAAGCATTACTGCTTCCAACTGTGGAGGTGGAGCATAGCCATTGCAGCTAGCATCCATCAGCCTTGTTCTCCATGAATTTGCCCAGTCCTTTTTTAAAAGCCATCCCCATTGGTTGCTCTCACTGCCTCCTGTGGTAGTGAGGTCCATTGTTATGTGCAGAAGCTCTTTGGCTCCATGGGCCAGATCATTATCTGGATCAGTCTCACGGGTCAAATTTGAGTGGCGGTGAGCAGGACTTTATTGACCTCTTGCATGGGGTTCCCAAGCGCCTGTCAGCCAGCTGGCTGTTGGATGCTTGGGAACCACAAAGCACAGGGGGTGTGGCCAGCCCCACACTCTGCATTTCTGAAAGTGTCTGCTGGGAATGGGCCCACACAACCAAACTAAGCAGCATTTTATCCCTCAGTTATGATGAGCCTTTAAAATGTAGTCTAGTAGATTAAAAAACAACCCTAACTAACTAGTGGAGCAAAATAACCCATAAAAACGTAACAATGGCCCTGCTGAATCATGGCAATGGCCCATTTAGTCCAATATCCTGTTCTCACAGTGGCCAACCAGATGCCTGCCCAGCAGTTCTCTCTCCAATATTTATTGCAATGGAGCAATAAAAAAGAGCAATAATCATTGTGATGCAGCAGTAAACTCATGTGCAAAGGGCTAGTTTAATGCAACTTATTTCCAGATGGGTGCTGGAGTTTTGGGGATCATTTCCTTATAGTCACCAAAATATAGTCTTCAAAATAAGGCTTGCTTGAAATCCTAATGTAGTTTGCTTACAAGCAGTTCCGAGAAGTCAGAGCCAACCTAGCACGGTTAATTGTGTGGGGGTGCAATTAGTGTGCATAGTTTTTGTTAGGTAAATAGCTGCTGCATGGAAGCCCAAACAATTTCTGGACTGTGGCGAGCAGGTATGGGAATGTCACTTTTTCTCCCCCGGCCATAGTCCGGGGGGGGGGGGGGGAATTAAGTGACATTTCCAAAGCTGCTATTTGCATTTCAATGAGGAGAGTGATTTCGAGAGAATCAGACCCCAAATAATGGATAAGCTAAAAATAAAGGCACTTAAACATATTGTTTTGTGCATGAAAGAAAACTTTATCTCCAGAGATATGGATGTATGAGAGAAAGAGGGAGAGAGGAAGGGAGGGAGGGAGAGTGAGCTCCAGGGGTGTCTGATATTCTTCAGCATGAGCAGTGATCCATGTAACTAATTACTCCTGAATCTTTATTGACACTGAGAGATTCATGTTAAGTTTTTTTTTTTTTTTTGGAAATAGTATTTCCTCATTCCTTTTCCGCTGTGACTTCTTCCTCTCTCTCTTTTTTTTTCAACTGAACTTTTTTTTTCTGACATAAGAGATCATTAATGCCAGGCAATGAAGAGTGGAGATTCTGACTTTTAAAGGAGAATTAAGAGAGTATTGCCTGTATGTGACAATAGCAATTCCATCTGTTTTACTCCATACCCAAATGTTTGCAATTAAGTGTGATGCAATTAGACTAGCTACAAGATCTTCGATTATGTTCGTTCAAAAAACGCATTGCAAAAGAAAAAGAAAAAAAGAATTTCAGGCTGTGATCATGAAAACACAAATGCCCAGCATTGAACCCTTTTGTTGTGTGGTAATGCCAAGCTTGTAACTTGGGGAGAAGGTGGGAAGGAAGGCACTGGTTTCAGGGACAACTTGCTCAGGTTAATGGAGTAGGTTGGCTCAGTTCAAGGGGTGTCCACTGTGCTGAACAATATTGTCATCAAGTGTCAGTATTGCTGGGCCCACAGCACCTGCCCAGGGGCTCACTACTGATTCCCAGGGCCTCCTCACCCTCCTGACTGTCCTCTTTGTTGTCAGTGCTGGTTGAACTGAGCAGACAAACAGTGAACTTGAGGAGATGCAACAGCATCCTCCACTTTCCTTGCACTCTCCTTTTGGGTGTTTGTACTGACTGGGTTCTGGGGAAGAGGGCAGGCAAGTGGATGGCATGATGAGGACTCGGACCCATTCAGAGAGGTGAGACCATGCTGCTCAAGTCAGCGCTGGTGCCAGCAGCAACAGTGAGGCAGCAATGACAGAGGGAGTGTCCCTTCAACAGCCTCTAACCCATCTGCTTTCTCCATATCTGCTGCCATTTTTCCAGCAAACTGAACTGAATTGAAGCCAGATTAGGCCTGGCTGGAAGCCTTGGTCTGATCAGACCATCTTCCACATGGAGCGCACAAGAGGCAACCCAGCTATGGGAGGTAGGATTAGGCCATGGCTGACTGACCTTAGCAGGGCAGCACCAAAAGCAGAACATCCAAGCGCCTTTCTCTTTGGGAACATATGTGGGAGTTCCAAGGTGAGTCTTTTTAGTTTCAGTCCCAAGGCGGGCTGCCCTTTGCTCTCTTTCAGACACAGACACCTTATCCAGCCAATTGACCTCTTCCATTCACATTCCAGATGGGGCTCCAACTATTATTCATTGTACAAAGCAGATACTTAACATAGCTGGCAAGGCTATTTACTTAGCAAATAAACTGGTTTGACCATATTAGCAGTCACTTTTTTCTGCAGAATCCAGCCTTACAGTTATAAAATCATAAGATTGAAGGAGAGTCCCAAAACCCATTCCGTCTAACTTCAAATGCATTGCAATCTTCTCAGTAGACCATTCTACCCAAAGGAGGCCACATAAATCAGGAAAATGTACATGTAATCCACTTTGGTCTTTGTATTAATTGAATTGCGCTATTAGCTATATATATTAATTATCTCTGACTTTTACAGGCCAAAACATATAGTTTTAGCTTGCTGTTATTAATTTAAATTAAATGTCTTTTCTTAATCTCTTATTTACAAGCCCCGCAGGAACTCTGAATTATTAAATTAGGTTCTTCAAACAGGCTTGCTTTCAAGATCAATTGAAGTTAAGGGAGAAGGTCCAATTGATACAAGCTACAGCATGTAGCAGATGAAGTCCCGATGTATGTACCTTGTTGCATCATTTAGTTTATCTGATGTTTTTCAGCTTATGGTGGCATATTAAATCTTACTCTCAATATTTCAGTGTGTGTTGGTAGTACATAAAACTGGGATTTAAAACCCTGCTTAACCTGGATGATTATAGGTGACACTCCACTCCACATTTGTAAAATGTGATATATATTTCTGCCCCTTGGAGTTACCATGAGAATAAATAAAATAAGGGTTCCAGTACAAAGATATATACCTTGGGCGCCTTGGGGGAGCCGAAAGGCTGAATATAAATCATTCTATAAATAAAATATAAATGAATAAACTCTGTTGCTCATGCAGAGCTCCCATGTGCCCAAGGAACAACCACTCACTTCCAAGTTGAAGGTCTGCTCTACACATCTGGATATATATATCTGTCCCTGATATTGAAGTGGATGGCCAAGTCTTTGCACACACAGGTATTGCAAATTTACTCACATCTGCATTGATCAGATTATTTGGGATGAAGTATCACAGTTAATCAGGACTACAAACACAGTCAGGTCTGGTGTCTGATAATGTCATTGGCAAGTAAACATTCCAAATTAGTTTGACCTTAATGCTTCATGGGGGGAAAGAAATATCAAACCTGAGGGTTTAATCATCCCATAACTTCTGAATGAGATACTACTGTACATGCTATAACCAAGTAAGAGTAATATGAAGGTATTGCTCCATGAATACCTCTTGCAAGTGACTATTCTCTGCTTCTGAGACTTTTTGACCTGATTTGGTGGGGAGAAGGAGGTAGTTTGTCTTGCTTTTGGACATAAGGTTTGGACTAGATGTGGAGGAGTGACAGCTTAGTGGAAGAATGCATGTTTTGGGTGTTGAGGGTTTCAGGATTAATCCCATACATCTCCAGTTAAAGGGATCACATACCCACCACTTAGGGTGTGAGGTTCAGGCAATATGACTACTTATTTCTGTTCAGCACTAGTCTTCAACTTTAGTCAGGAAAACCAGATGAATGATAAAGCCAAGCCTGGGTGTCATCTATTCACACTGGCATCAGCCTCCATGTCTACATCTCATCTTGTGTATTGGTCTCATATACATGTTGACCAAAAAAGAATATAGAATGGTAGTAGAGATGGATGGATCCATCTATTCCTATGCTCCATGTCAATTTTTATTCCTAAATCATTTCTGTTCCATTTCACACCATTCTGTTTTGTTTTTAAACACAAAGACAGACTGTATTTTAACATACTTTGTCACAAATACACTTTTTGTATGCATTTTTCTATATGCATATTTTTGTGTTCTTTGAGCCAAAAGTGTATTGCAAAACACTGAGAAGTTCAAAAAATAATAATGTAAGAAGTCATCATATTAGTCTGGGAAGTGCAAATCAAGTCGGTTTGCCTAAAAACAGGGATCAAATGAACTCCTAAACCATACCTATCCTACAGGAACCTGCAGTACAGATTATAGCCAGGTGTTCATAACTACCCCGGGAACCACTCAAAAGCAGTTTCCTAGTAACCTATCTGCTGACTTGTCAACATTCTCAAAGGTCACAGAAAGTTCTAACAGGATGACTGAGATCATTGATTAACATCACCATTGCAGTTTCAGTGCCACACCCATCCTGAACTATTGGGTCTAGATAGCTCATAGTAAGGGTGGGTAATGTGGTATCCTCCAGATATGGTGGGACTCCCCATTAGCCCCAGTCAGCATGGTCAATGGTCAGGGATAGAGGGAGTTCTGGTCCAGGGGTAATATTGGCTACCCCTGGCTTATGGTATCTCAATCCATCTTTAGGGCTAGATACTGCAGAACTGCTGCATGTCAAACAACAACATTTCCTATACATGGAGAGAATAACTGCTGGTGAATTTGTATCCAAGGTATTTCTGTTGGTTTGTCTTTACCAATATTCACAACACAACCTTATCGTAAGTCCTACTCAGTTAAATGGAGCTTATTTCAATAATGTATAAAAAGGATTTCAGCCATAATCAAATGCACGGCTCCTAAATTACATTCATGTGCATATTATCTTAAACTAATTCAGTATTTTTGGAGGAAAATAACAAGACACTGGAAATCATTATTTTAGCCAGCTAATTCTAACTTTTCTCTGGTGTCACAATCAATCAGCATTAAATATCATATTTAGTGAAATGAAATACCAGTAGAAAACATACCAGGAGAAAGCCTCTCCTTGTGTTCCTGACTTCTGGGCCAAATTAAAGGTGTGAGATTGATGATAAAATATGGTCTCTAGAAATGGTTAACCACTGACTTTGGAAGACTAATATCAGCAAGGCATGCTCACCAGAAACAGTGTGTCTCACTTACAGAAAATGCTCTTTAAACACAAATAAATACAATTTCTTTCACTTTACTTTGAAAACTTTACAGTAGTCTCTGGAGAGAAACAGGGCACATTTCCAAAAGTTTCTTGGCAGTCAGCACAAAGAATTCAGCCCATCAGTAACAATTGAAAAATGGTCACTTTCAGCAAAATGAAAACTATCCCCCAAAATTGGGGAGGAGGAGTGAGAAAGAGAATATAATTTTTAAAAGGACATGTAATCACCCTATTCTATTGCCAAAAAAAGAATTAAGTAGCTGCAGTGGAGTGAGAGGATCCCTTTGCCAATGATAACTGATCATTATAGCATACGGGAAATCCCATCCTTTTATAAACAATGCGTTTGTAAATGAGGAATGGAGAGACCCTTGCATCAGAGACAACGACTTGTGTAAGGACCACCTGATTGTCATATCAGCAGCATTTTTCCAAGAAGGCACTGAGGGGAGGGGTGGCTACTCAGAATGAAAACTGCTGCATCTTTGGAAAGTCAATTACTACCCAGCAGACAAGAAAAATGCTTAGACCACTATGTTCAGAAGGGGTATTTTGTAAGGTGTGAGAGAAATACAGGATCAGGTCTTGCGAAATGACATGGCTCTAGTGTCTGTGATACTGCTTATTAGAGATGACGGTATTTCATGTAAGTTGGGCTCTTAACTAGAAGGAAAATGCTGACCTGCATCAAATGATGCTGACCTTGCCAATTCATCATATTCCTCTTCAACTGGGTTATTGCAAGGAGATATTGTGTGTGTGTGTGTGTGTGTGTGTGTGTGTGTGTGTGTGCGCGCGCGCGCAATCATTCCTTCAGCAAAGGGACAGATATAAGGATTTCAAGGATCATAGATTAGTCTAACAATTGTCGCACCAAGGAAAGATACTGCTCAAGGCATTTTGTTTTCCCAGGTTAAGCTGTCATCCACCCCACGCCAGATTCTTGTAGGCTGTGCAATGCAAAATGGCATCTGATGAAATGATAGGCAAGATTTGATTATGGTGCTGCTTTTTACTTAGACTGTGGTAAGGGATCCATGTGTCATTTTTTAAAAGGAGCATTTTGTTCCCTATTTCTTCTCTAGGAATCCAAAAAGTATTTTAGATGGCACACGCCCAGTGGGTTTCTTTCTTCCTTGAACAGAAAATGTCTCACATTTAGAATTGGGGGGAATTATCTTGGCTTGGAATGACATTGTTCCTTCTAGGCTTTTTCACAAGCAAGGAGCCACTGCAGAAAAGGCCCGTTCACATGTTGCTGCCCTCCGGACCTCTTGCGGTGGAGACACGTGAAGAAGGGCCTCAGATGGTGATCACAGGGTCTGTATTGGTTCATATGAGGAGAGGCGGTCCTTGAGGTATTGTGGCCCCAAGCCAATGGGCAGCAAGAGAAAAAGCTCCCCTGCATTACCAAGGCAATGCAAGTATATCCCTCCATCTTCCAGCACTGTGCACAAAGCTGTTAATCCTCCCTCCCTTCCTGTGCTAGAAGCTGCAAGGAGAAGGCAACTGCATGTCCTGACATCCTGGCACCAGCAGAAGTCCGCAGGGCATGGTAGGGAAGCAAAGCAGGCTGGGTTGCAACATCTCATGTGAGCAACTTGTTCCTATGAAAACTGGAGACTGACTGAGGCCCCTATAACAGAGGTGGGGAACATTCTTCACCCAGAGGGCCATATTCCTTTCTGGGCAACCTTCTGAGGGCCACATAGTAGTGATGGGTGACAAAGGACAGAAGAGGCCTGGTTGTTTTGAGGGGATGTTCTTTGAGAAACACAAAACCAAACCACACACAGCCAACCAGTGCATGTCCTGTAAGATGGATGTTATATGATACCACACAGAAGTGCCAGTCAATATCTTTGCAACAGTATTCTGCACTAGCTGTAGTTTCTGGAACGTTTTCAAGAGTAGCATTACAGGAGGTAACCGAAGGATATAGGACCATGGCAAGGCTAGCCTATACAAGGAAGGGCTGTAGCTGATTAAAATTAAAATTATTCAGTGCAGCGAAAATTATGGATAAGTATATTGTTCAAGGGACGCAGGTGGCACTGTGGGTTAAACCACACAGCCTAGGGCTTGCTGATCAGAAGGTTGGCGGTTCGAATCCCCACAACAGTGTGAGCTCCCGTTGCTCGGTCCCAGCTCCTGCCCACCTAGCAGTTCAAAAGCATGTCAAAGTGCAAGTAGATAAATAGGTACCGTTCCGACGGGAAGGTAAACGGCATTTCCATGTGCTGCTCTGGTTCACCAGAAGTGGCTTAGTCATGCTGGCCACATGACCCAGAAGCTGTACACCGGCTCCCTTGGCCAGTAACGTGAGATGAGCGCCGCAACCCCAGAGTCAGACACGACTGGACCTAACGGTCAGGGTTCCCTTTACCTTTACCTTTATATTGTTCAAACATAAAATAATATTTATTTATAAAATCCTATTTATTTATCTAATGTTTTTCTCGTAGTTCTATGTTATCATAGTGTTCTTAGCTAGTGAGTGTTTTTTACCTGACTTTGCAATGGTTTGTCTTTGTAAAAAAGTTCTCATTTGTCCTTCCTTTTTGCAGTGAAATACTGTAAAAGAGATTCCTACAAATTTTCTCTGAATATCTCCATGACTACACAGAGACATAGGAGAGTGAAGAAAACTGCCATTTACTCATGTCTAACTTGTGCAAAGGCACCAAGCAGATTTGCCGGTTAATTCAGATTATTGATTTGCTTTGTGAGCGTGATTCCTGTTCACACTGGGAAAACAGAAGGGGACAGATCAACCTGTGCCTGGAAGAATGAACTGTGCCTTTTTCTCTTTCTTCCCTTTATCAATAGCAGATCATGTCTTTCCTTAATAATTGCTTCAATACAGGAACCAAGATTGCTGAAATTCCTCACAGCATCTACTCCTGTGAAAACAGAAGAGCCAATAAACAGTAGAGTTGAATAGCTCTTTTTTGTTCCTTAAAATCTAGGTCACAGCTCTTTTAAAAAAAATAAATCTTGAATTAGAGCTGCAGTTTGCATCAAAAGGATCATTTCTTTTGGGAAATGAAGGGAAGCCAGATAAAATTCCACTAAATATATAACCAATGCATGCAAGATGGCCTCTCTACCTTTAGTTACTAACCAATATATAAATGCATTTGCATATCTGAATGTCTAGTAAAGAGACCGTCTCCACAGGGAGGAAGGGTTGCTTATATGTTGTCATAACAAAACTGTTTAATTGAACAATGGTAGCCAGTCTTCTGGCAAGTGTGCCATGAGCCAGGGCCAAATTATGAGATGGTGCCACTCTAAAACATGCTCCATACACATGTGCCCTCCCATCCATGCCTGTTGAACTGAAGAAAAGAGAAACGGAAGTGAAAGTTGCTGGTATTCGCTTATTCATCCTCTGTCTGGAATGGAAACCAATTCAGTAAATTCATTCACTATTTGCTGCTGTTGCTGCTTTCAATCTACAAACAGTGAGTTATTGATTACATTCCCAACCCCCGATTGCATTGTCTTTCCTTTGCATTGAAATGAATGGAGTGTGATAATGTGGTGACAATGTAAATTATGTACATTCCATAATTTATCTACAGTGGACAGCAAGACAAATAATATAGTTTTTGGTGGAAGATGAGCTGCAGTGTAAGAAAAACAGCACTGCATGTGATGGAAACAGGGCAGAACAGGAAGCAATGCTTCCTTACATCCCTGGCCGCCTGTATGTAACACTGTTTCTCTGCATTTGTTAGGACTTCTGATAATCTGGGTACAGTCCAGATGAGCCACAAACCCAAACTGTGATATCGAACACCTGTTCCCTGGATTGACCAGCTACATTTAAGAATGAGGTATTTTGGCAAAAGTACAAGAACACTGAAAACAGTTTTCATTTTTTTTCCCTCCAGGATCACTAACCACTGTTAAAACTGAGATTAAATCAAACAGACATTCAACATCCAATGACTCAAGAGAATTCCTTTTCCATTCTGTTTTGAGAAAGGTGCCTTAAACTGATATGTCACTGCAAACCAGGTGGTTGTGAATAATGTGGGAATGAGAGGAATAGAAAGCCAGCTACTTCCTGAAACTTACACCTGAAAATAATAAGGCTGCCATGTGATAAATCCTTACTTGCAAGCACGTTGAACTGAAATCAATAAGAGTTACACCCAATTAGATGCATTTAGGATTGTATCCCTTCATATCACCTCAAGCACTGTGTTTTTCAGGGGAATCAATTCACACATTCACTTGCCAGTCATCAAATACAGAGAAATGAAGTGTACCAGGGGCGTAGCAAGATAAATTGGTACCCGGGGGCAAAAAAAAAGTCAAAAAACCCCCCAGGCATGGGAAGGTCAGGTGGTACCCGGTGCGGAAAAAGAATGTCAACCCCCCTCCCATTGATCCCCCCCCCGCAAAAATGGATTTACGTTATTTCATATTTTCTTACAAAGGAATAATAACAAGTAATTTATTAAAAAAAAACACTTTTATTTATATCCCACCCTCCCCGGCCAAAGTCGGGCTCAGGGTGGCTAACATCAGATACATAACATTGGTATAAAATCAAACAATAATTAAATGATCTCCTAAAAACATCTCAAAATCAATTTAAAGTCTAATTAGATGGCTTTCCACAGGGTTAGGGTTGGTAACAGTAAGTGTTCTCTGAACTGAAATTTCAGCCTTCGTGACATAGGAAAACAGCCAAGTGAACAGCTCTTTTGGTGGAGGAGGGTCAAGATATTAACCGATATGCATGAAATTTCATATATATAATCCCTATATAATCCCTAGTATAGTAAAATAAGACCTTCGGAGCAGGCATTTTTTTAAAAAAAAAATTTAATTGTTCCTTGCTAATTTGTCACCCCCACCATTATGGAACACGGGGTGGCCCGCCCCCCCTTGCTACGCCCCTGAAGTGTACATAAATAAAGGGACGTTGATTTCTGTCTGCTTTACTTTACCTTCCTGCCCAACCTGACTTGCTTTCATCCTCTATGTTAAGCCTGTAGGCAGGGCCTGTGCTGCTGTTATTTACTTATTTTACAAAGTTTAGAAACTGCTGGGTGATGATAATAATGCATTAATTTAGAACCAGTAAGGCACACTATTTTCTATTAATGCATTGATTTTCTTTTCTTTAGTGAGATGGATTTGTAGCAGGGCAGAGACTGTGCTGAACCCATTGAGAGGTAATGTTTCCCACCTGACCAGCCCCCACCCCACCAGCCTGAGACCTTTATAAAGTATTGCTACTACCTAAGGGACACGACTGAGCATTTAGTCACCATTTTTAATTTATCAAATAAATGCTGCAACTGTTTCTCTAAATGTCAGTTAACCAAGACAAAGGTGGGTTTTTTTAAATGCCTTTGAAATATGCCTCTTCAAAACTGTACAGTAGCCAAAGTCGAAAAGAATGGCAGTATTAGGCTTAAATGTTGGGAACTTTATCTCAAATTGAGGAAGAAAGGCTTTATTTAGTTGAGGGTCACCTATCTCATAAATGCTTGGATAAAGTAAAGAGCCTTTGAACCTGATAAATCGATAACACCAGACAATGGAGCTTTTAGTTTTCTTGAAAAGAGTCATGTTGAAATTCACATTTCTTTTGTGATGCAGAACAACCAAGGACATGGAAGTATGTATGGCAGTGAGTGACAGCTCAGGAACATGTACTTAACAAAGGTGACCAGTGCATTTGGGATTAAAATGCAGAGGTTGTGTAGTACCTTCATTGTAGAGCTAATAGGTACCGGTAGCTTCAGCTTTAAACACACTTGTCTGAACTCCTGTGAGATAACAGAGTTTGCATCTGCATTGGCTAATTAATATCTCTATCTGGAATGATGCCACTTGGCTGGGCAATATTCGTAGATATGCAGCACATTTTACAATATTGAGCAATATTAAAAGAAAGAGTTTACTTTCGCAGGTGTCTGATCAATTGCTCAAGTCCCATTGAAATGAAGGTGAATTGTAAAAGAGCACAGCTATCTTATGAATCACTTCAAGGCTAGCTCCTTCTCCCTCTCTTCCAATAGCGCAATGAACACAGCCAAAGAGATGAACCAAAATGAAGCAAGCAACTCAAAAGCAGCACAGCAAGTTCCAAAACATTTGTTTTTATTTCATGCACCCTTTTGTTCCTCTGGTTGCCATTTCTCAGCACCTTTTTCTACTTCCCATTTACGTGCTCACAAGGACCTAAAATCCCTGGAAATGGTAATTTTTTTCCAGCAGTAGTCATGCAGAATCCAAAATGACACTACAGTACAGTAGTGGTTATGGCTTGCCCCTCTTTAAAACTCTTAACTTTGGCTGGGCTGTCCCCTGTGAATTCTGGTATTAAGGATGGGTGGATTTTATTGCTTGAGTTGTTACTTCTGTGACTACGCTAAGGAAGTTTATAAAAACCATTTATAGGTAATTGGAACTGCATGAAAGGAAAGGTGCATATCATATTATAAGTGCAGATTTCTATTTTTTTATTATTTAAAAATCCCTCAAGATAATTTTAATATTTTGGGGGGAGCAAGTTTATGGTGTCAGATTGCCAGTTCAGCATTTTGAAGTTCCAGGGCAATGGAAAGTTGGGCCTTTGGGGAAATATCTGGCTTATTCTTCCAGTGAAGGAGAATTGTTTTCTGTCAAGAAGCAAGAGTGATGAAGGATGTTCTTGGTCCACAAATTAACCCATAATTTCCCCAGTACCATCATCTAGCTTAATTGGATGAAGATACTGCCTTCCTCTAACAACCTGGTATATGATTACATAAACTTACCATGATTTTCTCATTATATGATAGGACATTTTCAAACTGGCCTAGACATTTAATATTTGCTTAGAATCCTGTCTATTATGTGCTTAGTTCATGTATATAGGCACACTTACATTCTGGATAACTTAATTAATGACGAACTGCCTGCAGGCCTAGAAGAAAATGATATGAATCCTTTCAATAGGTCACAATGGCATGAGAAGCTAATTCTTTTATATTTTTAAAAAATCATTTCCCCCTTCCAGGATAGTAAAACTGACAAAGAAAACTGGTGAATAACAATGGCTGGACAGTCAGCATCTCATAATTTAAGCTTTCCTTTATGTGAAGATTTACATGCTCTTAAAAATGATCTGACCTGCTGTCAACGTGCAATTTTGTTGCCCTCCACATTTTTGCTATGTACACATTAGTGGCTTAAAATGCATCAAGTCTGTTTCCCCCCACTGCATTTCAAGTCGCCCCTGCATATTGCTGTATGCATCACGGAGGAGACATGGATGTCTGCATCCAGTGCACATCTCCTGTTTGGATGCCACACACCTGCAACCCCCAACTCTGATTTAATGGAGTTGTCATCTGCTAATGTGCGAAAGGCTGGACTGGATGAATCCCAAACCGGAATTAAGATTGCCGGGAAAAATATCAACAACCTCAGATATGCTGATGATACTACCTTGATGGCAGAAAGTGAGGAGGAATTAAAGAACCTTTTAATGAGGGTGAAAGAGGAGAGCGCAAAATATGGTCTGAAGCTCAACATCAAAAAAACTAAGATCATGGCCACTGGTCCCATCACCTCCTGGCAAATAGAAGGGGAAGAAATGGAGGCAGTGAGAGATTTCACTTTCTTGGGTTCCATGATCACTGCAGATGGTGACAGCAGTCGCGAAATTAGAAGACGCCTGCTTCTTGGGAGAAAAGCGATGACAAACCTAGACAGCATCTTAAAAAGCAAAGACATCACCTTGCCGACAAAGGTCCGTATAGTTAAAGCTGTGGTTTTCCCAGTAGTAATGCATGGAAGTGAGAACTGGACCATAAAGAAGGCTGATCGCAGAAGAATTGATGCTTTTGAATTATGGTGCTGGAGGAGACTCTTGAGAGTCCCATGGACTGCAAGAAGATCAAACCTATCCATTCTCAAAGAAATCAGCCCTGAGTGCTCACTAGAAGGACAGATCCTGAAGTTGAGGCTCCAGTACTTTGGCCACCTCATGAGAAGAGAAGACTCCCTGGAAAAGACCCTGATGTTGGGAAAGATGGAGGGCACAAGGAGAAGGGGACAACAGAGGATGAGATGGTTGGACAGTGTTCTCGAAGCTACTAACATGAGTTTGGCCAAACTGCGAGAGGCAGTGAAGGATAGGCGTGCCTGGCGTGCTCTGGTCCATGGGGTCACAAAGAGTCGGACACGACTGAACGACTGAACAACAAATGTGCAATTGCTTTCTCAAATGTACACACCTCAGCTTAAGTATGGTTTATGTTTTCAAATTAGATGGAAGCTGGTTTGAGGGAAAGCACACGAAACAGCAGTGTTTCTTTTTTAAAAAAAAATCCCTATCAGACAGATATGGATTATAGCTAACATCATGTGTACAAGGCTTCAAACACCAGTGATGGCATCACACTGGAGCCATAGTAAATGGTAATGTGCACACAGCCTCTTATTATAATCTCTGTTCTTGTTTTCCTCTTTTGGTTTGATGGCTACAAACCACAAAAGCAGCTTTCCTTGTTTTTAAACACATCAGCTATAAATTTACCAATAGCCCAGTCTGTTCCAGTGGTCTTGGAACTTATATATAAGCGTGTTCAGGATTCCAGTTTAATTCAATAGCAGAAATGTTGATCAGTAATACAGCTTAGTCCCATGAAGATGAAGGCAAGGAGTGGTTTCCAGATGTTAAACAAACAGAAGGCTGCTCATGCAATATGGCTTTCTTGCCCGCTTCTTCTCACTTCCGTCTCCTCCCACTGTAATTGTACTGGGGGTTGGAAGGCCCAAAGGAAAAATGGGATATGATACGGGGGAGGGAATTGAAGTGAGAAGGGAAATTTGAGAAAATCAGGTGGTGGAAGCTTGAATGAGCAGACAACTCTTTGAGATAGCTTAGGCTGATACCCTGTCAGACATTGGAAGAACAGACAGAGTAGCAATGGAGGAGAAAACTGATTCAGTTTGCCTTTAAAGGTGAACCCTCTAATTCACACTTTTCTCATTAATGCATGGACTAAAACACAACCGTTTTCCAAAACATACACTACTACAAAAAAAATTAGGCCAAGTCATGTGTACAAGAATGTATATACTTGGGTAAACTGTGCATATATTACTAAAAATAGCATGCAAAAATATTTGGAGGAAATGTGTATATTAGGCAAAATTGCATATGAACATGTATAGATAAATTCAAACGCAAATACTGATGAATTCCACGAGGACTTTTAAAAATGCAAATTGTTTTGGGTCAGGTTAGCCATATTGATTTGTATGCTGTCGGTAGATTTTTGTCATTGTCTTGTTGGGCTGTGTATGTGATGAAGGGGAACCATACCGGGGTGAAGGTGTCTTCTTCAGTTTGTCCCCGTGTCAGTTTCAGCTTACTGGTTAGTTTTTCTAGTAGGGCTGTTTCCCATACTGCTTGGTACCATTGGTCCATGTTTACTCCTGACAGGTCTTTCCAGTGTCTGGTTATGATATTTCTGGATGCTGAGAGTAGATGGATTATGAGTTCTTTGTGTTGTAAGTGGGCATTATTGTCTTGGAAGATGTTTAGTAAGATCAATTCTGGGGTGATTTCTAACACTTGCTTGGTTATTTTACATATTTCTCGTGTGACACCAAACCCTATTCATATCAAGTAAAAAAGAAACACAGTCACCCACCCCACCTACCTCCCCGTCCCACCCACTTCTTCCCCCCTTCCCCCCCTTTCTTTTCTAATGTCTCACCAACACTGACTTATAAAAACGTTATATGGAAAAGCTTGAGAGAGACATTGTACTACCTTTGAAAATCTTTAATAAAAATATTTTCAAAAAAATAAAAAAAAATGCAAGTTGTTTGAAAATGTGGAGAACTTAACTTAATTTGCGGAAAATGAGAAAATCTCAAATTGACAGATTCAGCCACCCCTATGAAAGAGTCACACCGCATAGCCCAGATCTCTACCACTCCACACTTAGGTGGAGGAGATCTACATGGACCTTGGTACACATGAAGGACCCTTTCACATTGTTACTACACCCATGACTGGCTGGAGACATTGCCTGCTGCCTGAGTCAGCACTGGAGAGTGGGATGATGCAGCATGGTGTTCTGACATATTATTTCAGTGCATGGGGGGGGGGCAGGTTGTGTGACTTGCATCAATAAGTAAATAGTGGTTTGAATGTGCATCGCCCCATCCAAACCAACAATATTGTGCATTTGAACCTCATTGGCCCTTTGTCAAGCCAATCACAGAGAATGGCACAGTGGGTCAAAATAAGAGTGAGAACTAAGAGGAAACAGAGATCCAAAACCAAGATTATCTTAGTAGGAGATTTCAGATGACTGGAAAAAAATCAGTGCAGACTTTAAAAACATACATTCTTTCTCTGGTTCTAGATCCCTCAAAAATTTACAAAACAAAACATTCAGACATTAGTTGATTTCAACAAAGGACTAGCGAGCAGTGCATTCCATGTGGTTTAGGACGCTTGTAAATCTGTCCCCCTCTCTGCATGCTGTTTAGTGCTCTATTCTTTTAATCACAGGGACACCATATAATTTAAGGGCTTGGTCAACTTTAAATCAGCACTTTCCCACTGCAAGCCAAGTCTTTCAACTTTCAAATGCAGGTTTGTTTCCAAAGAGAGACATGTTTGTGGCCTAATTAAAAAATCCGTCCCAATTTGTGCAGAAACTCTCCTTTTTGGTGTGTTTTTTTTTCTTTTCACATGTGCATCGGGGGTCGGAATGAATAATAAATCAGGCCTGCAATACTTCATCTACATAGTAACTTACTCCCATTATCACTACAGCTCTTTCACAAGCTAGCAGTAGTTTAAAGCCAACCTAATTAAGGAAAAATATACGGATAACAGCTGTATTAGTGATGCACATTGATGGATGCGACAGTTTTCGTAGTCTGGTTTAATGTACACCAAACATGATTCACTGTTGCCCCAAAACCAAAATAAACATCTTGTAAGATACTTATAAATATATAATAGTGTATAAAACAAGCTGTTCAAACTGCTTCAGATTTCTGACTAGCCGACTTTTCCTTGGTCTAATACAGTGTTTTTCAACCACTGTTCCGCGGCACACTAGTGTGCCGCGAGATGTTGCCTGGTGTGCCGTGGGAAAAATTGAAAAATTCAAGAGAATTACTTTATATATAGTCAATATAGGCACAGAGTTAATTTTTTTCACATTTTCTAATGGTGGTGTGCCTCGTGATTTTTTTCATGAAACAAGTGTGCCTTTGCCCAAAAAAGGTTGAAAAACACTGGTCTAATATAGCCGCGTGCACACAAAAACACCTATGATGTTACAATAAAGAGAACAATGTTCAGTTTGACTGATGGAAGAATTCAGGTGCCACCTAGTGGATGAATCTGACATTTTTTTAAAAAAAAAAGTCGGGGGGTGAGTACAGAACAGGATAACAGAATATTTTTTTACCTTTACCTTTAAGCATGGGTACAGTAGTACATCTAATGAAGGATAACTTCCTAGCAGTTGGAACACTGCCAGAACTCTGTTCTGTGTACTGCTCATCTGTAAAAGGGATGCCTTTTGCAGGAGTTTTTTTTCCCAACCCGGCCAAAGTGATGTCTGATCTAGGGTGAACTATTTGCAAAAGTGTGAGGGGGAAGAAGCATACATCTCTGTTGCTGAGTAGCTTTCAAGTTGCACATCATTAATTAGCTACAGACAGAAATAAGATGGTGAGGTGTATTCAGATTTTTATCCAGATATGTGTCCCCATTCACAATTTTTAGATTGCAAGCAGAACACCAGGACAGTTTCGGAACAACAACAACAACAACAACAACAACAACAACAACAACAACAACAACAAAGCTTCAGTTAATCTCCTAGAATTATGTGTAGCTACAGCTGGAACAATCTTGCCACCTAGCACAGCTGGACAATGAAATAACTTATACAGTGCCAAAGAGGAGAGTGGCCCTAGTTGTCGGAACTATAGAGATGCTCTCCTTTATTTCCTTAGTTTTATGTATTACATTTATATTTCACCCCAAAGGAGTCCAGTTGTGAGCAGGCACCAAAAATGTGTGAAAGGCAGTGTATGTCACTCCCCTCCCTCCCCCCCCCCCCCCGGCAGCTTTTACATAAAAATCAAATCCTTCTGCAGCATCCGTTACACAAGGTATGTCATCTGTATTCCTTGTCTGTGCATTGGCTCATGCCATGCCTTGACTTCTAGCTGCAATGCAAAACTTCATGGAACAAAGTTTTAAAAGCAGGTATATCAACAATATATATAGCAACTGTCTGTTCTTGGTCCACTTTAGCCTACAGTGGACTTTAGCCTACAGGAGAACTGAACACCCTGGCTTTCTTCAGGCACTCCTTTCTATACATCCCTCAAAGGAGCTAACGGGGTAGGCATGCTCACACACCTCCCTAGCACCACTACAAATCAAAGGAAGGGTGGCCACCTGGAGTGAGGAGCCTTGCTGGACTCCTGTGCCCTGGCTTTGCAGAGTACCAACCCAAATGTGTGCAGAGCCTCCATGTGTAGTAGTGCAGACTCTATACTGCAGACGGTCACCCTCTAAGTAGAGGAGGGCTGCAGGGAGAGTACAGAAGAGAGTTTTCTCCTCCATCCCATGTTAACAGTGTGGAGAAGGTAACACCTGAAGAGGGCTCCTGTCATAAGAACATTGGGTCAAACAACTTCCAGTTAATTCCTGTCTTTAACATAATTTCCAAAAATGTCAATGTTCATTATACTCCTCCTGCTCCATTGCCTCATATTGGTGAGATTTGCTTTCTGTCTATCCAAATTATTCTGTTGATATTAGTTGGATACACTGTACTGTAACCCATCCGTGTTCTTATATTCTATATGTATGAATGTTCTACTGATTTTATTGTACCACATAAGCTCTGATCCATCAAGCTCTTTTCTGGTCAGACCTCCTTAAAATTCTCCTAATTTAATTATTTCCAAGAAGGAGTGCATTGTGATTTCAAAAGAAAGAAAAAAGCCTGCAATCCTGGAATCAGCCAGTTATTCAATATGGGGCTATAACCCTTCTGGCCTTCAGTCCTACATCTGTTCAGTTTCAGTTCTTCCCTATTTATGAATATAAACATTCACAAATATGCTTTATAATAGATTTATTTAGCTAATCTGCAGGGCAGGTATCTTGATGCAGTGTACACTTGAGGGAACATTCTGGCTGAAATGGAGTACTTTTAAGTCCCATTGATTTTAGTGGGGGAATTACGCATTTCCTTAATGCTTCCCCATTGAAATCAATGGAAAGTAAATATGATTAAAGTTGGCTTGATTGTGAGCTTTACAGCGCAAAAGTTCACAGCATGAAACGAGAAGGTAGCTGCTCGGATTGGGCATTAATGTGTTGCAGTTCATATAGGGCATATCTTGCCCCAGGATTAGGTGTGGCAGCAGCGACAGTTCCTCAGAAGCAGCCTTCTTTGCATGAAGGCTCAGTCGTTTATCTCACATGGACTGCCCTTGTTGGGATGGCTGGCAATCATGCCCCCTCTGTCTTCCCCAAAAGTAACATTTCTCTTGGAAAGATTACACATTTCTGCATAAAATGAGATAAAATGACTTGGGGAAATGCTAAAGCTTCTCAGCAACAAGTACAACATGAACTTATAATTATTCAGACCCCATACACCTTTCCTCTGAAGAGCCCACATCAGAATCCTTCCAACATTGTGCAGGTTCTCAGTGAGTAGCAACTGACAAGAAGAAAATACCACGTATTTGGGAATAAGATCCTCAGAAGCAAATAGCATTAACAATGCTGATTTTTGATCAGACAGAATTGTGTACATAGCAGTCCAAGACATCTGACGAATCTTGCACATATTCAAGTGACACAAAGTTGCCAACCTATGATTCTACCTCATGGACTTCGTGGGAAACTACCACTGAAGGCTGCAATGATGTGATCTATAGAAAAGTCACAAAACTCACCTTAGGAGATTTTAAATTTCAGTATATTATTTCATACACATACATACTTTTTCAGTTACAGATAGGTAGCCGTGTTGGTCTGCCATAGTCAAAATAAAATAAAATAAAAAATTGCTTCCAGTAGCACCTTAGAGACCAACTACCAACTAAGTTGGTCTTTAAGGTGCTACTGGAAGGAATTTTTTATTTTATTATACTTTTTCAGGTTTGGGTTGTTGCAACTACTGGAGTAAAGACATAATGTCTTCCAAGTCCTCAAATAGTCTCTTAGGTTTAACAGGAGATCAAGGCACTAATCACAGGAGATACAGAAGACTTTCATTCATAATGTACAGTTCTGTTGCTAGGGAAATTGTTTTTCTAACATCACAGTTGAACACAAACTGCTGTATACATCTCTGATGCCCACATAGTTCTCCTATATTTAAGAATCATAACATCATAGAATTGTAGAGTTGGAAGGTACCTCAAAGGACATTTAGTCCAACCCTCTGCAATGCAGGAATCTCAACTAAACCATCCATGACATCCAAACTCTGCTTAAAAACGTTCAAGGAAGTAGAGTCCACAACTTCCCGACCATTTGGGAATGGTCCATTCCACTGTCGAACAGCTCTTACTGTCAGAAAGTTATTCCTAATGTTTCGTCAGAAACTCCTTTCTTATAAGTTAAAGCCATTGGTTCAAGTCCTACCCTCCAGAGCAGGAGAAAACAAGCTTGCCCCCTCTTCCATGTGACAGCCCTTCAGATATTTGAAGATGGCTATCCAGACTACCCACGCAGGTGGCGCTGTGGGTTAAACCACAGAGCCTAGGGCTTGCCGATCAGAAGGTTGGCGGTTCGAATCCCTGCAACGGTGTAAGCTCCCATTGCTCAGTCCCTGCTCCTGCCAACCTAGCAGTTCAAAAGCACGTCAAAGTGCAAGTAGATAAATAGGTACTGCTCTGGCGGGGAGGTAAACGGTGTTTCCGTGCGCTGCTCTGGTTTGCCAGAAGTGGCTTAGTCATGCTGGCCACATGACCCAAAAGCTTTACACCGGCTCCCTTGACCAGTAAAGCGAGATGAGCACCGCAACCCCAGAGTTGTCCGCGAATGGACCTAATGGTCAGGGGTCCCTTTACCTTTATCTCTATCCAGACTCTTGATCATCTTAGTTGCCTTCCTCTAACTTGTCAACATCCTTGTGGTGCCCAGAATTGAGTTTCCTTCCTTTTTTTTCTCTTATAGAGTCATTACTTATCCTCTGTGACATACCTCCAAGCAGATCTGTCCATGAACTAGAATGAACCAAAAAAATGCAATGGTCTGAACTATCACTTTATCCATATGAGTTGGTCAAGTGTGTTTGCTGGAGGTGTTTCTACAATTACGGAACTGTCTTCTCCTGAGGCCAACCAATACCTGAGATTAAGCACCATCTGGAAATGGCATCAGGCTTTGCATTGAGTGGCTAGGGTTAAAACATGTCAATGATTTATTTTAATAGGCTCTATTTTAGAAGCAGTGTATTAAAATAAATTTTAGCATTTGATATATGGTAGACTGTGCGCCACATGGGGAATCACAGGGAAGGCAACAGGACTCTACATTTCAATGATGGAATGAGCTATGCCACCATTTATCATGGTATTGCAGAGAGAAGGCACAAAAGGCTTAGGAACAGAATTTTCATCCTTTGTTAGCAGGAGAGCTGCAAGCAGGTAAACTGCTAAATTGTTGTTTAAGTGAAGTAAAGGTTGAATCTGACTGCTTTCTTATTGCTGCGAGCGAGCTCCGTAGCTTATGAGCTTTTGTGTTCTGTAGGAAATGAAAAAGAATAGAACTGGATTACTTTCCTTGTGCAGGTCTGAGGTCAACTAAAAACAGCTTTCAGGTCAATCGCTCTGCTTCACATTTCAGAGTGGCTGGCACATCCCAGTTAGCATCGCTTGGGAAAAAGAAGAAAAGATGCAGTTCTTCCATGCGCTGCTTTCTAAAAAGGGTCCAGACATGGCTTGCAACCTATTATTACTTTGGAAACTCTCTTTCACAGGAATTAAATTCCCCCAAATGCTCGGTTAGAATCCTGCTCACCTCAGCAGGATTTTACCCTCACTGGACAGGTATCAGAATTGCTGAGTCATTGCTGTTAAGTGTGAGTGGCTTTCCTATTAGCACATCACAAACATGGGAGAACAAGGTCGGTTCAGGACTGTGCTACTGGACCTGGCCTGGCACGGTGTGTGCTGATATTCATACGTGTAGCAGGACATGTGAAAAGGGGAGCATAGACACATTCAGGTAAGTGTCCATTGGAACTCTGTGCTATCAGAACCCATGCATTACTGAAAATTTCCACCATATGGTTTGTTTATGCATTCTCAATGAGCAGCCTTTCTTTGGATACATTGTGCTAAATACACAGGCATCAAGGACGTGGAGCCGGCTGTGTGTGTGATGTATGCATTTCTTCCATGCATAGAGAATGAGTGAATGGGGATGCTAGAATGCCCAGGTGTGCTCAAAGGTGCCACATGGGAGCAATGGCTGCATCTGTACTAGTGTAGAAAAAAAACTGCCTGTTAATTCAGCCCACACTGCCTTTCAAGTTGCCTTTGTGGGAAGTCACACAATGCCACCAGACATGATTTGTTTGTTTGTTTTTATTGGGCAAAGAGAATTCCCTGCTCAAAGGAAAGACAATCTCTGCATGCACAGGGGCATATTTCCTGTGGGTCCTTTTTATTTTTTAAAAAAACAGACTCCTTAGCTAGGGGGAAGAAACTCAGGGAATGTTCATGCTTCAAACAGGGGATGGATAGAAAGGAGGCCTTAATGAAATGCACAAGCCCTGCCACCCAACACTCATTATCTATATCATGTCCCACAGAAGCTCTGAAACAGTAGTTAAAGAGCTACAGCAAAACATAGGGCATCTGCCCTCTTGTAATTCAGGCATAGCATGCTTCAAAGCATGAAATCCTTAGGTGCCTGCATTTTCGTAAACATAAAGATTCCAACTCTAGGAGCTGTCAGTCTCAGATGAAAAGTGTACAGAGTGAGTCACACACATGAGCAACATGTTTTGAGCCTTTACTTGCTGTCTCTCCCTCTTTATTGATAGACTTGTAGGGAGAAGAGGTTTATTTAGTTAGGAATGAGATAACGAAGCAGGAGATGCCACCTGCTCTGTGTGTGCTGTTTGCTATCAGCCCAACTAGCAGCATCTTGTAGGTACAATGAAAGATAACCAGAGAGCGAGAGATAGCAGGCTTTGTGGTTCTGCAGATTAAACAGGACAGCAGGGTAATCAGACAAGGAATGTTAAAAGAGAGGGCGCTGATCTACTCTGGAGTTTTGAGACTCGGCGGCAACAATTTTATGTGCTGCTTGTGAATGGAAGTGTATGTCTGCATCTGCTCGCCTTCTTTGCTTAATTGCTTTTGGAGCATTGCTTAGATATAGTACAGTTGGGCTTTTCAAGAACCTGTCAGTATGACAGGTTGTATTTATGTTCCCCCATAAAAGTGGCAGGCTCTATTGTCTGTCCCTGTACATTTCCCCATCCATACTACACATATTTTCTCCATCCATACTCCACACTCAGACAGAGAAAGCAAAGGAGGGAAGGAAGGAGGAGGGGCAGGCAGGCAGGCAAGCAAAGAACACTGTTCCAGATGAATTTCCCCTCTCTCAGAACCTCCAACTGTCCCTATTTGCCAGGGTCAGTTCCATATTTACAGAAACTGTCCCAGTTTCCGATTTGATCCTGGAGTGTCCCTGTTTTCATTGGAGAAATGTTGGAGGGTATGGAGTTATGCGACCTCCAAGCCAAGGAGATAAGTAACTATACAATCATTAGAAGACATCTGAAAGCAACCCTGAATAGGGAAGCTTTTTTAAAAAAAAAAAAGTAGTGTTTTATTATGTTTTTATGTATGTTGGAGGCCACTGAGAGTAGCTGGGGCAACCTAGTCAGAGGGGCAAAGTATAAATAATAATACAATACAATTATTGCTATTGCTATAAGAAGTTCAAACCTATCAATTTTTAAGGAAATCAGCCTTAAAATGTACGGAAGTGAGAGCTGGACCATAAAGAAGGCTGATCGCCGAAGAATTGATGCTTTTGAATTATGGTGCTGGAGGAGACTCTTGAGAGTCCCATGGACTGCAAGAAGATCAAACCTATCCATTCTTAAAGAAATCATCCCTGAGTGCTCACTGGAAGGGCAGATCCTGAAGTTGAGGCACCAGTACTTTGGCCACCTCATGAGAAGGGAAGACTCCCTGGAAAAGACCCTGATGTTGGGAAAGATGGAGGGCACAAGGAGAAGGGGACGACAGAGGGCAAGATGGCTGGATAGTGTTCTCGAAGCTACCAACATGAGTCTTACCAAACTGCGGGAGGCAGTGGAAGGAGTGCCTGGCGTGCTCTGGTCCATGGGGTCACAAAGAGTCGGACACAACTAAATGACTAAACAACAACAATTACAGTGGTACCTCGGGTTAAGAACTTAATTCTTTCTGGAGGTCCATTCTTAACCTGAAACTGTACTTAACTTGATGTACCACTTTAGCTCATGGGGCCTCCCACTGCCACTGCTATTTCTGTTCTCATCCTGAAGCAAAGTTCTTAACCTGAGGTACTATTTCTGGGTTAGTGGAGTCTGTAACCTGAAGCGTCTGTAACCCAAAGCATCTGTAACCCGAGGAACCACTGTATTATGGGATAGGGCGTCCCTGTTTTCATCAGAGAAATGTTGGAGGGCATGCTCTTTATGCACCCACCCCAGGCCTTCTCCCACCTGAGCTATAGATTTGGCAAATTAGACAATCCATGGCATTTTAAACTGTAGGGGGTATTTGTTTGTTTGTTACTATGTATTTTTTTGTTTTTATATTGTAAAGCGCCCTGTGATTACAAAATATTTCTTATAAATAAATAAATCCTATAGAACACATATAGGAAGTCTCTGTTCTATACTAAGCACAAAATATAGGCTGTTTCTATCCTAGGTTGAACAGTGTTAGAAGAGTGATGGCTGGGGATAACACCCCAAAGTGCAAGCTAAGGATTCAGTTTTTCTCAGAGATTAAAGCAGTTACCTGCGGGGATTCGGTGCTGGAGCTTCCCGTGCGTGAGTCTAGGCCACCCACGCACGAGATACCAGTTGCTGGGCATTTACGGCCAGCGTTCCGCGTGCGTGTTGGCACGGGCGCCGGCCAAGCCTCAATATCTGAAGGTGCGTGAGTAAGTCGGAAATGAATGGATGCCTCGAAAATGAATGGATGCCTCGAAAATGAATGGATGCCTCGAAACTAAACTTGAAACCACTTGCGACCTCCTGTACTGTTACTAAAGCAAAAGCAACTAAACCAAGGGCAAAGTTAAAGCATTAAGTGAAACCCCTGACGTTTTTTAAAATTAAATAAAAAACCTTTTCCCCAATAAAGACAGACACCGATGTTTCTTTTATGGCTTTGGCTGACCCGCATAGGCTCTTACACTGACTTTGACCTACCACTATTCTAATCTTCTCCCTAAACTATCAGTCCCTGCACCGCCAAATCTTCCGCAATGCTAAGGCTAGCTAGATCTATACCGCCAAATCTTCCGCAATCTAAACCTATGCTAGATCTAAAGGCTATCTAACCTTTACCGCCAAATCCTCCGCGAACTAGACCCTAACTACCACCTGCACGCGCTTCCAACCCGTCCAACCCAGCCAACCCTCAGCCCCAAAAACCCCAATTAACTGAACGGCTGTTCAATACTGTCTATCTCTAACTGAGTCCCTAACTTAACAACCCAAAAATAACATAACATCCCTAAGCGGGGAGCCGCAGCCTTTTATTGAGAGCCAAGTGTGACATCACGATCGATATATTAACCAATAAAACCACTGTTGCTGCCCCCAAAAAGGCGGGAAGCAGAATAAACGACCATTGATAACTTTGAAAACCTCTGGAACTACAATTTTAGGCGGAGGGATCTCAGAGGCAAAATGCCTCCTGAGTCTCACTTTTACTTTCACTTTTGTGAGGAAGTACACATAAAATAGTGCTTAAATAATCATTAAATTAAACGAATAACCGCGGGTTCAAAGGAACCCACGAAGTGTACTCCTACAGTTACCAATAGGTCACTCAGGGGGCACAGCTGAGGTTGCAATGAGGATGTTGCTCCACAACTGGGTGGAGTCCAGGCAGGGTTTCTTGCATGTAAGGAGGCTAGCAGTGTGTGCAGAGCAGTGATTTCATGTTGTTTGACCTAGACTGGGTTGAGCAGCTATTTTATACCTCTGGCTGCTTAACAATTATTAACAGCAGCCTTACTGCTACAGCTTGGCTCAGTTAGTACAGCTGTTAATAACTTAGTGAAGTTTGCCAAGTCCTTGGGCTTGGGCACCTCTGCTAAGAAACACAAAATTATAGACTTCTGGGCAGGAACGGGCTCTGTTCTATGTTCTGAACTCTGTTTGGTACCAAATCCAGTGAATGCTAAGGTGTAGAAATAGTGAGTGAAAATTAATGCTGCTTTTTGTGTTTCTAGAATGAATTTTGATCCAGTCGGAGCATCTATTAGCATAAAAGAAGGAAATGGTTGATTATTCCTCTTGCCCTACGGCATCTTCCATGCTGTTCTGGACAATCCCCTAGCCCACTGGAACAGATTTTTGGGAGGTGCAGAGGGCTGAAGTGGAAATGGGAAAATGAGTAAAAAAAAAAACCACCTCTCCTTAACCTACATTGGCAGATGCCTCTGCTAGAGCAGAAACCATTCCACACATGGAATAGCAGGATTGGATTTACCCTAACCCAGTAACAGTAGTAAACTCTGTTCCTAGTGGCAAAACCATTGGCATAAAGCCTTTTTACTCCTTTCACAGCTGTGGATCTTTCAGCACCTTCCATTTCTCATTAACAAGTTTTAAAAGCACTCAATATTTTGATATGCCTGATGTTTCTGAATAGCAATTTTTCTTCCCTATGTTCTAATATACAGAGGCATTTCTGTATAAAGTCACTCTGCCCCAAGGTGTTCAGGGGTGCCAAATGGGGGGAAGGGAAGAAAGACTTTATGTACTTTTCAGTTATTCTGTGTGCCCTTGTTTCAAATGACTCTTCCCATATTTGTGCTAAGAATGTTATCTGCCAATAACATACTGCCATAGATGAGCTCTATTTTTGTGTTTGTATGTGCTCTAGATAGAAGTTAAGTTCATTTCATTTCTCTCTCCTATATAGTAATTTGTTACTTCCTCCTATATTAGAGTTCTGCTCTTACAGATAACTGTCAGAATGGTTGCTGCTCTCTTTCTGACAAACTAGCTTCAATAAAGAAAAACAGCTTAAATGCAGCTTTAACCTATCCATTCTCTGTAGTCGCGGTGTCTTCCTGTTTTAAAGACTGCCCTATATCCAGTGGACCAGCAACTGTATTTCACCACTGGTTTTACAAGCTCACTTTTGCCATAGCAGTTAAAGGCAGAAGCTCTTTTTGATGGATTTTATTTTCCACCCAGGAAAGAAACAGGGAACAAATCTTGGCAATAAGTTGGCTCCAAAGGTGTCCTTCCATATACAGAAGACATATTCTGCTGATGGATGGGCTGATATACTTCATAAACTAGAAGACAGAGTTAGCCAGCATGATGCTCTCCCTTTGTGATTGGACTACAACTGCTGTCAGCCCCAGACAGCATGGCCATGATGGGAATTGTAATCCAACATCTGGAGGTCACCCTGTTAGCTACCCCTGAACTGAAACATTGATCAAGAAAAGTGAAACTAAATCAAAATACGTTATTTGACTTTCACAACTGCTTATAAAGCCTGTTGCACAAGCAGAAGCATGTAAACGTCTAAAAGAACCTAGCTATTACTGCTAAGAATTGTCCCCATCCCTATTCATTTATAAATCCATTATTTCAGGTCATGTGGGAATCCCTTGTAGATGACCACAGCACTTGGAGACAGATAGTCAGGTTGTGTATCCACAGCAGCGACCAGAGGAGAAATGACTGCTGGGAGCAGCACAGAAAAAAAGAAATGCCATTCTGCATCTGTAACAACGAAACTGGATACTTTCATCTGCCCCAGATGCAACAAAACATGTCATAGTTTCAGTTCTCTATATAGTTAGTGACCAAAAACAAAATGGACAAAAGGGTCCTCATAAATACTTGTCAGGATTTTAGTGTGCATTTCTCCAACTGACTTCACATATTTTATTGTAATCTTGCTTGATATATTAATTATATTTTTACTCCATCCTTCCTAATACAGTAGCTCAAACATTTGCGCATATTTTTGCAAGTTCAAATGTTGGCCACTATAAGAACAAAATGCTGGACTAGATGGGACTTTGGCCCAATCCAACAGATTCTTAGATTTGGTTGTAAACACATTCCATCTGGGACACAAAGGATATCTTGCTTTATCTCTGAAAAATCTCTAGACTAAGCCTGCACACCTTGTGACCCATAAAACCAACCACAGCCCACCAGTTGTTTTTGTGGTGGCCTCCCACGTGATAAGTCCCAAAAAACCATGTGTTTACACTCTGAGGCAAATAGCAAGAACATAAGCTATATAAATTCCTGGCTTTGACTTTGTGGGCGACAACCTATACAGCCCATGCTATATATTGAAAACCCTGACTAGATGGCAGCCTTGTTACTGATTCATAACGCAGAACTGCCACTGACTTTCTAATGGGTGGACTATGCAGCATTTGTGATGATGAGCACTTCTTACTCAGAGCTCATTAATTACGCTGGATAATCAAACCCAAAATCCATTATCCCAAGTACCTGATTGAAGTGTCTTTCCTGCCTTGTTTGTAAAAAGATTTCCCCATGTAAGATCAACATGAAAGACCTGAGTATGATGCATTCGAGGCAGCCTAATATTTTTCTTCTTCTACCACAGCAGGAAAAACACCGCATTCCAACCAGTTAAGAGTCAATACAGAGAACAAGGTTAAGAAGGAGAGATTTATGAAGAGAAACATGCTGCAAGCATTTGAACATACCTGCATCAAACTTTATAGAGCCTATTTAGCACCAAAAACACCATTTTGATAGTTTCAGGTGGCAGGTTAATTTCATAATTTCCATCGATCCTCTATAATTATGCCCACCCTCAGTTGATCACTAGAGCTGCTAAATCAACAACTGTCTCAAAATCTATTGTTTCCAATCTCCAAATTAAACTTTTCTCACTGTAGAAAACTGATTTGTTTCATGCTTGTTTATATGGCTTAAATGCAGTTTTCATTTCCCTTTGCTATGTTACCAGTATGTTATCAGCAGTTGAAAAGGGATTAAGGTCGCCAAAATGGTTAATGTGGATTCATCAGTGGCTTATTTAATAGTTTACAGAATTATGGTCCTGTAGGCAGTTTAAGACAAATGTAACAAGCTTTCTATATTCTGTAGTTCAAAGGTCAGTGATTGCACCTGGGTGCCAGAGTCATTTCTATAGGGTTAAACCTAAATTCAATATTGGTCCTTACAGTTATATATTGTGAAGTCTACACTGTACCTTACAATCATATGGGAATAGCAGCAGTGTAAAAAGAAAAGGCAATTATATAAAAGAGAAGAAGCAAGTATTCAAAGGATAATTGCTCCTTCTAGAAAACACAGATATGCACACTTGACTTTTAACATGTGTAGAAAGTGTAATGTTAAACAGGTAATAACATACCTAAAAAGAAGACATCCCACCATCAGTCAATTTATGGAGAGTAGTTCTATACTTGGAAGTTTGTCTTCCAGTTCTTATGTTTTTCCACATCTTAAGCTGAAAATGTGCCCATCCATGTTTTCTGAAAGAGGGACAGTGGAGCATCCTTTAAAGAATATCCATTTCCTGGTTTATTTTAAAATAGCCTTCTGCTTAGATTTCTGGGTACAGTGCTCTGGAGTCCGATTAATTAGTTCTTATCATTGTGATTATTTGATACCAGGTGGTCTTCAAGGTCACTATGACTGCACAGAAATTAACTTAGATGTCTGCATGGTGAATCACCATGTACTCCCTCTAGTGCTGAGAAGTATTATTCTGGGCCCTGTTTGGCTAAACAATATTGGGCTTTTGTATGCAGACCTCTTCCTACTAAAATGGTTCTGATTCTTTGTCTGGTGCCCCATTTTGTAGGTACATTGTGATTTGCAACATCTATATGCACCTGAATGTGGCTTACTGGTTCAAAGCAGTCAGTGACTCTAATGATTAGTATTAGGGTGAGACAAGCTAGCTTTGTTATTTTCAATTATCAAATTCCAGCCTCAAACAACCTTCTCCATGCAGTGGCAGCTGGTGCCCATTGGATGGAAGGCAGGGAAGAAAACAATAGGTGGCGCTTAAGCCAATGATAGACAGAATTCTAGTTTTGTCTCCATCTTCCTCCCAACTGAGTTCTACAAGGGGCAACAGTGAGGCTAAGGAGTAAGAAGTTGGCAGGCAGGTGGGGGGCTGGCTAAGGAAAGACTGAGGTTAGTATGTCAGTCCCTCACTTGCCTTAACAGACCACCTTCCATTGCCTGCAGATTTAAGTATGTGCCACTGCACATGGCATGCTTAAAAGCATATATTACAGCCTTTTTTTGTCTGCAAGAGGTTTAACTTGGCTATGCAAGGCAAAGTTCTAATCTTGATTTCTTTAAAACATTTCCCCTCTTTCTTTGCCAAAATAAAACATTCAATAGAATCACTAAGAGCAACAAACTACAATACTCTTAAAAGCTGCAATAAATCAATGACGGATTTCTTTAAACTGACTTACCCAATGCTTGAGAAAATAAAAGTGTTTTTAGTGGATATTGATAAAATGGGAGAGAGGGTGCCAAAGAAGTATCTCAGAGGAAAAAGTTCCAGAGTTGAGGGACCATCACAGTAAAAAGCCCATTCTCTGGTTGCTTCCCACCCACCTCTGAATGGTCCCTAGAAAAGGACACCTTGGAAGGATATCAATGACTTGACAGGGTCAGTTGGGGGAAGATACCCAGGTTCTTTAGATATGGGCCAAATTAAAGGAAATCCTTTTAATTGTACCTGAAGGCAAATGGAAAAGATTGCATCATGGGATTAATATTCTTGATACATCCAGCAAATTCTTGAACTAACTGAAGTTTATGAACAGTATTGCAAAGGAATTTTGCATTGCTCCAGTCCATGCATGGTGAACCATTGGCCCTCCAGACGTTCCTGTACTGTAACTCCTTTCCGCCCCAACCACTGCTCAAGCTGGCTAAGGCTGATGAGAGTTGGAGACCACAACATCTGGAGAGCCAGATGTTCCCCATTTTTGTTCTAGTCCACCCAGGAAGTTACTAAAGCAGAGATCACTCTAGCAACAGCAGAAACATTGTAGTCTTACTTTAAAAACCTGCTTGGTAAACATAGGCAACCAGGAAATACCATGCAGGTGGGTGAGTGAGTGAATGAGTGAGAGAGTGAGTGGATTTGTGGATTGCTACATCTCTCCTCCATCTAGCCCACCTAGTTTCTGCGCTATCTGCAGATGAAAGATGATGGAACCAACCAGAATGGCATCAACCCTGGAGTTAAGTGGTGCCCAGGACATGGTGCAAGATGAAAGTGTTGTTGAACTGACTGGGAACAGTGACCATAGTGCTATCAAGTTATATATATATATATATATATATATATATATATATATATATATATATATATATATATATATATATATATATGTGGACAATTGCCAAGAAAATCCAATATGAACACATTTGACTTCAAAAGAGGAACCTTGCCAAAAATGTAGGAAATTGTAAAAAGGGAAGTTGAAAGGCAAAGTCAAGATGTTCAAATCTCTCCAAGATGCTTGGGAATTGCTTAAAATGAAAATATTAGAAGCTCAGCCAGAATGTATACCACAGATCAGGAGAGGTGCCACCAAGGCCCAAAGGATGCCAGAGCAGCTAACTAGCAGAATTAAATATGCTATTAGAGGCAAGATGCCTTCCTTCAAAAAAATGAAGTCTTGTCCAAATAAGTGGAACAGAAAGGAAAGGAGCACAAACTTTGGTGAAAGAAACGCAAGCAGACAATAACAGATGCTAAACCAGAATTTGAGGGGTGCATTGCTAAACTCATAAAGACCAACAACAATAATTTATTTAAATACATTAGTAACAGAAGGCCACCTAAGCAGGCAGTTGGCCTTTTCAATGACAAGGGAGTCAAAGGATTAACTCAAAACATTCAGCCCATTAATGCACAGGTTAGAGGATCGGTGGTCATTTATACAAAACTGTAGAAGCCCAACTCCAAAGCTAGCTTACTCTGAAAAACATAGTGCAATATGTCTAGTGCCTTTCTCTTGTTGGCTTCATACAATAGCAATAAGGTTCTTGGTGCAGGGCAATTCCTGAGGATTAATGACCGGCTGGGGTTAATGGACTGAGGTGCAATGCAGGGCCATCAGCTCCTTTCAGCTAGTCATTAATCGTATAAAAGTGCCCTACGTGCCAACAGTTATTGCTTTATTTAGTTTTCCCTAATTTTAGCATAGGCTTAAAAGCAGCACTGCAGCCACTGAGCGGCTCTGGGTTTTATTAGCCTGCAAAGTTTCCACTGCCAAGAAAGACTCACTGGTTCCCATCTAGTGATCAACTCTAATGCTTTATTAAAAGTAGGTTATCGAGCCACTGAGTATCTCTAAACATTTAAATATTTTATATGAGTTTGCTTTGAGCAGCACCAACCAATTAATACATTGTTTCATTAGGAGAGTTTTTACTAGCCACGAAATGGCTCTAAATACCTCATATATTTCACAAGAACTTTCTTTTCCAGCCTTTGAGCATCTTTAAATGTAAGCTTGGCACCAGGAACATTCTCCTTTTTTTCAGAAATGCTCAAATGTACTCATTCTTTGCAAGCAATTTCCTGTCACCTTTTCCTCTAGGCACAATTATTTTATTTATTTATTCATCTATCTGTTAAACTCCCCAATGACTTTTTCTACTTCTTGAGCTTACATTTCTTTTAGCACAAAACTCTACTAGTACAGGAATGAAATAATCACAGAGGGATAATATACTGGAGTCTTTTCCTGCACCATATAAATATTAATCATTCAGGTTGTTCTGACCACAAGAATAATTGAGAATTCACAACATATTCGCCTACATGTCTACACAAAAGTAAGACCCCCTTGAGCTCAATGGTGCTTACTTCCAGGTAAGTGGAATGTAGCCTTAGACATAAAAATACACTCTCACAACAGACACATACATCTGCCTCTCAAATATATGACATAAATGTCATATTTTCCATAAAGTTAGGAGGAGAAACCATAGCACCAGTACCAATTACTTCCTCTACAACCAGCAACAGGAAAAATCTGAAGCACCAAAATTTATGGTTCTGACAGGGACAAATGAGTTCCCTTTAGCCCACACATATTGAAAGATGATTGTTCTTAAGTGACCTTTGCCGGATTCAGAGATTTTTCAACTGCAGCAACATATTATTCTACAAAGCTTTCATATCTTCCAAAAGTTGGATATAGCTATCCATACCACTGCCCATATTTAGAGAATGAAAGACTGCAGATTTTATACTTGCAGGGTCAATTTGCCATTGACATGTCTGGTTTATTTAAACACATTGATAATTCTTCTTAATGAATGAAATCACTAAACACAGCCACCAAATAAGATGCAAGTTACAAGGGATGGGATTCAACACTGTGCTCTTCCAGTTGTTGCAGCTGCTTGAGGATTTAAGCTTGCCAAACAGAATTATCTCCTCTATTCCCTGTGTGCTGTTCTGGAGGCTCTCTCAAGCCCCACAGGTCAATTTCAGAGGATACAAAGGCAGAAGAGGGGGGAAACCCTATTGCACAAGTAGAAGTCCTTTTGCAAGACTTCCACTGGTGGGTCTGGTTAGGTGAATTCCACTCCACTCATGATCCTTAAAGATAAGATGCAGATATTAGTGAAAATAGCATATATGATGCATCATATGAGGGGAAAATGGTTACAATGGTGTATACGGAAGGAGAAAGGTGCACTAAAATTCTGACAAATATTTGTGTTTTTTTATTAATTTTTTGACAACTGGATAGAGAAACCATGTTGGAAACATAAAAGGAAGAGAAATTGAATTTGGCACTTCTGTTGGTCCCTAGTTAAAGCCCTGTCAATGGATGATCTCTCTCTGCTGCCACCACCCTGCTTCTCCAATCTTACTGGAGAAATGGGAGGAGCTACACCTTGAGTAGGGTAGATGAGCATTGATACAGCAGGCATTGCAGGATGCATTTTTCTTTTGTGCTGTATATATTGGGAAAGATTGCTCATCCTTGTCTTCAACAGGTCTCTTTATTGAGGTCCATTCTCTTTATTATCGGCCTTGTCTTGCATAACATAATTGGAAGCGTGTTGCTCATGATTAGGAAGAGATTTTATGGCAGCAGTTTCTGCAATATTAGTAAGCCACAATAGAGAGAGATGCTGCAGAAATGAGTGTACTCTCAGGCTCTCTCATTCAGGGAAGCTCCTGCTATTTCCTTATTCTCAGATGTGTTTTTCCATTGCTCTCAAACACCATTAAGTACTTTTTCCTCTCCTGAACTGGTCATCTAAAAATCAATAGAACACTAACTTTTCATGAAGGGTATGACCAAATTCTTAAATCACCAGATATTTGCCCCCTTCCGGATGGTCTCCAAATCTCTCACATCCACTTTCATTGGGGGAAAGTGTCTGAGGGGGGTGGGATGGGAACTCTCACTAGCATGCAAGTCCTCCACATATACTGCTAGGATTAAAGGACAGTGTTGGTTACATCATTTTTTTCTTCTTTACTGGAACACATGCATTTAAAAAATGGAGCTGAGAGTATATGTGTGTGAGCTCATAAAGCCCAGCAGGTAGGTCTATGAGGCTATTTTCCTCAAGCCACACCCCCTACCCTACACCTACCCTAAACCATCTGATTGGTGGTGCCAAGAAACCATACGCACCAGCACCTGGGGGGCCTAAGTTTTTCTAGGAGACCTATCCCCTCAATGTTCAGAGTGCATCAAGTTTCGCCCCTTAGCTCCTAATGACATTGCGTGCATTACGACGTCGTGCAATGTTGTGTGCATGACATCAGGACATTGTGTTGGGCCCCCTTAATCTTCTTGAGAAGCTGGTGCCTCTACAACAAACTCGTGGCTTAATTTCAACCCCCCCCCCCCTGAGCAAAAGAAGTGGGGGTTTCAGCTGTTGCTGATCAGCTCATTGGTGTGCCTGAAAACCCATGACCTTTTGCCTGCATGATTTGATTTCAAATTGTGTAGGCAAAGGAAAACAATTCCCCTTACATCACAGTTATGTTAGGTGATTGATAGCTGCATGAGTTCAGGGAAGTTCTATCCATTGCCCAGGACATCAAAGGATCTTTTCCTCAGCTAATTTCTATCCCACATTTTGGGGAATGGGGGAGCATCAATTGAATAAATAATAATCTCCCGTCCCCTGTGCCATAGTCACCTTTCAAATCACAGTGATTGTTGGAGGCCAAGTATATTAAAGCCAAATCTGAGTGCCGTATTCTATGCCACATACCCCATTCCTCATACAAATGGGGGTTTCATAGGGAGTTGGTTTTCAACTTAAATGACCCAAATATTATTTCCTTGGGGATTGCAGCCAAAAAGCAAATCTATTTTCTAGATTCCCTGGAGATTCATGAAGGTACTTAAGAGCACTTAAGGAGGAATCGGGAACAATTAGGCAGTTTAAGTATGCCAAATAGAAAAAGAATAGACGGTCTGCTTCTAAATAACAAAGTTAATAGCAACATAAAGTTATGGAGCACAGTATCTAAAGCAGCATATTATTATTATCCTTCTATCAGCATCCCAGCTGGTGGAGCATCCTTAGGAAGTGATGAACTGGCTTTATGTCATGCAAACAATGTTCAAACATGTGCCACCCAAATTAAGTGAGAACTTGTGTGACTACTAATGAAATAGCAGCTCAAGGTAGGGATGGGAGGAAAGTTCAATTCTGTTTGCATTTTATATATATATATAAACCACCCAAGTCACACATTTTGAACCTATATGGAAAGCCACAGGAGCAGAGAGTGCTCTTGTGTGTGAATCCTGTTCGTGGGTTTCTCACAGGCTTCTAGTTGGCCGCAGAGAAAACAGGACGCTGAACTAGGTGGACCTGGCCTGAGCCAGCATAATCTTCTTATGTTATTATCTGAGTTTAACCATACCACCAGCAGGTCAACAACAAGAAGAAAACTCACTACACAAGAAAGCTGCAACAACAGGAGTTCGTGTAGACTGGAGATCAAGTGAAACAGTGGAAATATTTACAATAATACTATTTTTAAAACACTGGTAGTTTGCTAGCAGTATGATTATGAAAAATTCTAATCACGCTACACCAGTATTGGGGGCATGGAATACACAATTTTTGACATTATAAAATTTAGGATTCACTTCTGTGGAACAGGAGAGATTGTTATAGCCCTTAAATCAAAGAAAGCATTATCAGGATAACATATCTCCTAACAAAAATTGCTCTTAATGCTAAAAGCAAGAGAGCAACAGGACAAGATGAAACAGATGTCACTGGCAACAAGTGCAAGAATGCTACTATTCATCACAATCTCCTGGTATTAGGTGTGCTAAAGGTTGCTGATTACATCCTTTCTTGAGAAGAAAAAATGTTTTGTCCCTCATACACTCCCCACCCCACCAAGATAAAAGTAAAGTTCTTATTTCCACCCCAGAATTTAGCATCTCACCCTCATCAAAGAGATCCATCTAATTTCCTCTCTGGTCTCTGTCCTGTTACTGCATCTTTAACAGACACCAACCCTTTGTAATGGGATCTTTGATGACTTACTTTGATCAAACTGTGGGTTAAGCAACTTGGCAGAAGAGCAGTCCCAAAGAAGTTATCCAGAGAGGGGATGCAATGTCAGTACAGGTGTAATGGGCACAGCTTTATGTTTCTGAGCTAAATAAAATGTTTGGCATGGAAAAAGAGTCCCTGCGAAGTTACTTGGAACAGCCTTTGGCATGTGAAAGACACACCACAGGTGGATTTGTCTGCAGTAAGGTGGGAAGAGAAAGGCGGAATGTTTTTGTGCAGGATGACATGGAACCACCGAAAGACAATAGCTTCCAAGGTTTTCATAATGAAGTCAGATATTGTCACACTGCAGGTTAGGTAAAGGGACCCCTGACCATCAGGTCCAGTCGTGTCCGACTCTGGGGTTGCGGCGCTCATCTCGCTCTATAGGCCGAGGGAGCCAGCGTTTGTCCGCAGACAGCTTCCGGGTCATGTGGCCAGCATGACAAGGCTGCTTCTGGCGAACCAGAGCAGCGCACGGAAACGCCATTTACCTTCCCGCTGGAGCGGTCCCTATTTATCTACTTGCACTTTGACGTGCTTTCGAACTGCTAGGTGGGCAGGAGCTGGGACCGAGCAACGGGAGCTCACCCCGTGGCAGGGATTCGAACCGCTGACACTTCTGATCAGCAAGCCCTAGACTCTGCGGTTTAACCCACAGCGCCACCTGGGTCCCTGCAGGTTGTAGGTGCATAAAACTTAAGTAACATTTTGCTTGCAACATCAGCTCCACAGAAGCATTTCTCAGCATGTTGTGGTGGGACTGTTCTGATGTTACCATTATTTGTGTTACTGAGTGAAATGTTTGTAGTGTCCAGAGCATCCAAGCAGGATGGAAAGAGGAGCAAAGGCTGATAACACTTTTTAAAAATGGTAGTAACCCAGGGCCGTCTTAGCCATAGAGGCTAGTGGTGCAGGGAACCACGGCGCCACATTCTGGAGGGCGCCAGGGAAGGGGCGGACGCTGGACACGGCGCCTCCCAGCATCAACTCGCCACCCTCGTCTGCCTCCGCCATGCCGCACTGCGCCTAGAGTCTCCTCCCTGCCGGAGGAGCCGCCCTCCAGCCCCTCCGGCAGCGCTGCCCTCGCCCACCTCCACCATGCTGTGCCATGGGTGGAGCCTCCATTCCGCCAGAAGAGCCACCCAGAGGAATATGTGGGGTGGGGGGTGGGGGCGCTGGAGGGATCCTTGCACCACGGTGCCAGATAAGCTTAAGATGGCCCTGTAGTAACCCTGCATAGAGATCTTTTGCATTGTTATCTTGTTTGGCCTTAGCTGATGTGCACTGATAAACAGTTCACTGACTGAACATTTTGCATTTTAGCAAGTCAAGCCAACAGCACCAAGGCCAGCAATTTGTCTTTCTACCAGACCAGTGTTTTTCAACCTTTTTTGGGCAAAGGCACACTTGTTTCATGAAAAAAATCACGAGGCACACCACCATTAGAAAATGTTAAAAAATGTTAAAAAATTTAACTCTGTGCCTATATTGACTATATATAAAGTAATTTTTCAATTTTTCCCACGGCACACCAGGCAACATCTCGCGGCACACTAGTGTGCCGTGGAACAGTGGTTGAAAAACACTGTACCAGACTATACTGACAACAGGGGCGATCCTCCCAAAATGTCCCGATGCCGAGGCCCATTGCCACAGATGCAGCTCTTCCATATCACTCTCCTTATTTTGAGGTATGTTAATGAAAAGACCACATGTCTCCACCAGATTTGAATGGATGCTTACCTTTACCATATGGTTTCAGGTGCTTTTTTATTGTGTCTAACTTAAAATAAGGCCATGCAACACAAAAACTATTACTGTACCAAACTGCACTAATGTTTTTATTAGCTAAGCAGTGATTTAGTTTGCCCCATTTCCCCAGTAACACTGAGAGAAATCTGGATACCAGCACTCTGGGAAGTCCCCAGCCCCATAAGCAGAGCCATTTGTGCTACAGTAGCCCTCTATTTTATGGAAGTTTAAAACATTGTATTGTGCCCTGAAGAGATGTGTAAAACAGCCTTATTGCCAACTGGACAATCAAGCAATATACATCCAGAGTATACTGATAAATCCCATTGACGGAACTTGATTGTGTTTTAACTACACTTTTGAAATTAGGCTGCCATCCTATTCTTACTTACCTTGGAGTAAGCACCATTGAACTCAATGGAATTTACATCTGAGTAGATATTCTAGGAAGTGCGTCCAAAAAATGTTTAACTTTGGCTGGATCCTGCCTCTTTTAAAAAAAAATGTCAATGCTAGAAAGAGCAAACCATGACTCACATCCATGTCAACTTTTTTAAAAAATAAATAAATAAATAAATAAATAAATAGAATAGAATAGAATACATAGGATATGACTATGTCAAACTAATTATCTGCTTTGGGAAAGAGTGAGATGTTCTTAAATCTATCCAATTAAATTTAATAGGATGTTAAAGTCACCATTGGCTGAAAAATGCCCAGTGATGTTTGATGCCCAGTGGATACAATAAAAAAAAATCATGTACAGTTATAGGGCTAGACCCAGACTTAGTAATACAGTAGAGGCCTTGAAATTAGTGGGATGTAAGTTACGACACGGGTGGCACTGTGGTGTAAACCACTGGGCCTGAGCTTGCCAATCAGAAGGTCAGCGGTTTGAATTCCCGCAACGGGATGAGCTCCCGTTGTTCAATCCCAGCTCCTGCCAACCTAGCAGTTCGAAAGCACATAAAAGTGCAAGTAGATAAATAGGTACCGCTCCAGTGGGAAGGTAAACGGCACTTCCATGCGCTGCCCTGGTTTTGCTAGAAGCGGCTTAGTCATGCTGGCCACATGACCTGGAAAAATTGTCTGAGGACAAACGTCGGCTCCCTTGGCTAGTAAAGCGAGATGAGTGCTGCAACCCCAGAGTCATTTGCAACTGGACTTAACTGTCAGGGGTCCTTTACCTTTACCTTTTTAAAGTTATGACTAGCTAAATACTGTTGATTCCAATGTGTCCATATTGACTATGACACAAGTGTGGATGTGAAGCATAGTAAAATTCTGAGTGTAAAAGACTGCAATCTTATTTTGCAATGTCTTTTTTTCAGAAGTGGAAGTTTCAGCGCCACCAACTCACTCACAACTTGTTGTACACCTAACTATATGTGCTTACCTTTTCATTGTTCCGTTACACCAGCAACACTTTACATCCCCCTCATAGACTACCGAAGCTATAAAAGAAGTAAATTGAAAATGGCTAGCATACCAAATTGTAAAATACTGAATAGGTCAAAGTCATAGAGTTTACTATACTCTTTCCAGGAATATATGCAAAAGTATTACAAAAGTTATGATGCTGCCTTCTTTTCCTTAATAATTTTAATACACCTACAAAATATCACATTACAGGTTCTTTTTTTGTGAAATTAACTAGTTCAAAGAATAGAGTGGGACTGTCTTCAAATATAATACATGCCGGCTACGAAATTTTCATTACTTTTTAAATTGCACAATCTTGTAGTAGTGTTTTTAGGATTACATGTGAAAAATGAGGAAACAGCTGTTAAAAAGAATGGCTAGCATAAAAGCTATTTTTTTTCCATCCGAACAGCCAAAGAACTGTCAATTAACTAAGACAGAAGGCTCTCTTTTCTATGTCTGATACCACTACTTGCTTTAATTATAAAGGCATAATAAAGTTGAGAACAACTTGGTAATAAATTTGAAGGTGACATCAGTCTATTGTGCAAGCCACTAAGGAGCTGCTCATCTTGTTTTGTAAAATATACCATCTGCATGGGAGTTGATTTCAGAGAGATGTAAAGCTCTAAACTAGTTGACCAGACACAATTAATCTCCTTGACTTTGCTAGAAAGGACATATGAGAAGTCCTGAGATACAAAGGAAGTGCAAGGCACATCATAGGCTCCTTACACAGCTACAAGTCAGTAAGACAAAACAAAAACTTTGTTGAAGAAAGTGAGGGAGGAAAATAGCAAGAAACAGGGGATTTATGCAGGGTTGGTAAAAGTCAGTGGTAGCCAATGTGATGCCATTCAGATGTTATTGGACTACAGTTCCCATCAGCCTCAGCCAGTATTGTCAGTGGTCAGGGATTATGGGAGTTGTCACCCAGCAAAAACATCTAGAACACACTGCATTGGCTGTCCCCGACATAGGCATACCACCCAGTAGCACCTTAGAGACCAACTAAATTTGTTCTTGGTATGAGCTTTCGTGTGCATGCACACTTCTTCAGATACATGCACACGAAAGCTCATACCAAGAACAAACTTAGTTGGTCTCTAAGGTGCTACTGGAAGGAATTTTTTATTTTATTTTGTTTTTACTATGGCAGACCAACACGGCTACCTACCTGTAATAGGCATACCACATTACTCAAAGAAGGTAGGGTATATAAATAAGTTGTTGTTGTTGTTGAATCCAGATAAATTAGACTCACTGGAAACCCAGTGAAATCATCTTATATTACACTAGCTTCTCTATTGATTTCAATGGGTCTACCCTGAGTATGCTTATTTGGATACAACCTTAAGGTGGGAAGTGCTAGCAAATGCCAAAGGTGATTTATTTGCCAGATTATTTCCAGTCTGTGCCACCTTCCCATTCACTCATTCATAATCCATCCCATCCTACTCTGTATTAATTTGCAGAAAAGTTTTAGAAAAACCTGCTTGAAAATTCATATTTTAAATGCTTGTTGCAAAATAGTTATTTACATACATAAATATATATCTTTTATCTCAATGTATTTTATCATTAAATGCATATTTTAAAATGCATTTTGGGCATGTCTTTGAGCCAAGAACTGTATCACTAAAAAGGTGTGTGAAATCTAAGGGTTTGTAGCTTCATTTGGGAGCTGCAGATAAGGTCAGTTTGTGTTTCAATTCAGAGAAATCAAATTCTGCAGGCATCTCTATGTCAAATACCCAGAACATCCTTCTCACAGAAAAAGCTCACATATTGAGTGTTGATTTGGTTATGATGATTCTACATTTACAAAATTGATTGTGGAGCCAAGAGAACTTTGCTCAGATACACGACATAGCAGCTGCTTAATTATAATTTCCTTTTTATATTTGCTCCTCTTTCTTGATCAAATTAAAACTAAAAGCGAGAGTGACTCTTTCCAGTTTTGTGAAGAATAGGCAGCTGATGAGAAGACATACCAAAATAAAAGGTTCCTTCTTTTTCTTTTTGAGCCAATCACAAAGCTAATATTTATATGAGCTGTTAATGGGAAAGGCCTTATGGGTGCATAGCAGCACCACACAGATTACTGGAGCACATTAAAATAATAACAATCTTCATTTGTGTCTTTTAAAATAATTTCTTCTCATATTATTATGACTTTTATTATTCAAAACATCCAATTTGGGAAATGTTTATATATATATTCTCATATGAATAATACAAGATTAATACAAAAATAGTAAATATCATTGAAAATCTGTACTCATGCCAATGCAGCTAATCATAGAAAACTATTATTTATTTCCGATTAGCCAGCTAAATATTATGCTCAAGTGCTTGGGTTTTGACTGGTTCATCGGAGGTGAACATTAGCATTTTCTGGACCTCAATCTTCATCTTCTCTTTAGAATATTAAATTTGGAAATGAATGTTGCTGAATATTGAACATATTATGTGATTTAAAAAGATGAAAAGTTTTGCAAAGCAAATAGTTAGATATGCTCAGTTTTCCTGAGTTTACTTGTTAAATCTATTTACCTTTAGTTTTAAAGCAAAAGAACCTGGTAAGTAATCTGACTGAGTTCAATTCTGTTTCAAGACAACACTACATGTGATGTAGCAGCTTCATACATTCAATAAGCATGGAAGGCAGTGGTATCTTGTTAGATTGGTGATCTGATTAACTGCCACCCATGCACATCAGCACTTATGTGTCAGTCCTCCTGCACCAGTGAATGGGATTCCCCATGCAATTCAACAAAGAGAACACCTGTGCCCTTTCTGCATGAAAACTTGTCTCTCCACTGAAGTGAATGGGAAATCCTTAATAAACTTCTGCAGGTCCTGGTGTTCCAATGGCCACATGGCAGGGGGCCAAACATGCCACCCTCCAGGTGTTCAGAGGTTGCATCAAAAAGTTCCATCCTAAAGTCACAGTGCTATTGTTGTTAAAGTGTGCCATCATCCAGTTCCATTGTCACATGTTAGCTTTCCCAAATCACTAGCTGCAAGCTCCCCCATTCCAGATCTGTGTATGTACATCCCATCTCCCTCCCTTTCTTAATCCCCTTCCCACAAGGCTCTGATTGCCTTCCAAATCTTTTCACCTGTCAAAACAACTCCCCACCCCAAACACCACAAGCTGAACATAGTCTGGATTAGACAAAGATCACATCTCCAATTCCACATCTCCTCTCCCTTGGCCACAAATAAGAGCAAATTGCAGGGCACCACTATACTCTGCTCAAATACACTGCATTGCATACCAGTTTCCTATACTTCTCCACACTCCTTGGCCCTCAGGACGCTTGTGAAATTTTCCCCATCTGAATTGCTCTCTGAATTTGGAAGCGAAGAATTACTTTACGATACCCATCTTGGATTTAGTTTGTAAACAGACATCATGGCCATGGCATTCAGCCTTTTTCAGAGTTTGTTTGTTTATTATTTTTCCTCACCAAACCAGTCCCTACCTTGTGTAACATCTTACCTGATATTCTCTAGAACTGAAAAGTTTGCCACATTTTTATGCCTTTTGAGTTAGCCCCACTGAAGGTATTACTTAACTGTAGGCTCTGAATAGGGCTCTTATGTTAACTGAGATTCAGAAAGACTTATTCACCCTCCATAATGCATGAAAGCAGGAGGCCAGGGGAGAATATATGTACAAAGCATATACCTTTGTAATTTTCATACTGGTATTTCATAAATAGGTTGAAAATCAGAGCAAAGCTTTGCTGGAAACTAAAGAGAGGGTAGAATATATCTGGCAAATGGCTGGCATACCCTTTTGTAGTCTACAAGTCAAAACTATGCTAATAAAACCCAGGTTCTTGCTAATTAAATTTACAAATGATTAGAAATATTTGCTGCTGAAAGATTTAAAGTCACTTATTGAATCCTAACGAAAGCACTAGCAATATGTGTATGCCTCCTGAGAGCTCGCTGAGGATGGAGTGCATTAAAAATATAATTGGTTTTAAAGCATGTTAGATTAAACTTTTGCCATGATTTATGCTGTCTGCTTCCCATTCACCTTTAACACTGTTGTTCCCTCCCCACTCCTTTACACTACGTATCAATAAGTTATGTAGAAAAGGCACCAACAGAACTGTCTCTATTGTGCCAAGATGCTTGGACTGACTTATTTTGACACTTTAAAAAACCGTAGCTACCTCTGAAATCCAATTGTCACATGTTTCTCTGGGAACTTCTCTCTCTCTCTCTCTCTCTCTCTCTGTGTGTGTGTGTGTGTGTGTGTGTGCAAGTGCACTTCACAAATGACCCTTAAATATGCTTGCAAGAAGGGGAATCTTTTTTGTGGGTTGATTCCATATCACCATAGGCATGTGTCTAAGAAACTTCAGAATCCAGAAATTCACACCCATACCAAGGTCTTACATTGATTGCCAAAGCTCCAGATTTATTAAAGTGGGATGTGGAAGAGATACTTACTACTTTAACAGGGTGGTTTACAATAGAAAAACACAAAAACACATACCATAATAACAAACAATAACAACAACTCCCCCCATATTATTATTTAATACAATGCACTAATTGGTACAATATATAAAACATAAATCCATTTGTGCCTAATACCCACTGCATTCACACACCTAAAGTGGAGAAAAGAGAGAGCTGAAAAGAGGTAGAAGCATGGCAATTGGGTGTCAGGAATGTGCCCCCCCCCCGAGCACAGGGGATGAGTTAGACTCAGAGACTGAACTAAGTGAACGAGGAATCTACTCTGCAGATGAGAATTGGCTTACAGAATCAAGAAAGTACTGTGTCCCTTCCTTCACGGGGAAGACTCTTTTAGCTCTCAAGAAGAGGAAGAGTTGGATGGCAGCCAGAGCGTTGCTAGGCAATCAGCAGATGAACAGGGATCTGAGGCTGTGTCAAGTGAGAGTGGGGAGGAGATGGGATGTCAGCCTCTCAGTCCCCGATCTAGACATTGGGATAAAATCAGATGGCAATGGAAGGGCAAGAGGAGAAAGGTGGGAGTCTGACGTCCTTCCTGCTGTGGGAGGGGCGAAACTTCAGACTGACCAACAAACGAAAATGCGAGCAGGTGAGAAGCCAGGCTCTGGATATGTCTTTTTGTAAATAAATGTACATAAACTTCCCAAGAGTCATTGCTTCTTATTGGAGCTTACTTGCCTGTGAGAGATCATTACAACAGACATGGGACTGTGGAAGACAAGAAATGGGGTAATAATTCACTTAGCCAGTGCTCACCTATTGCAGCTGTAAGTGTGTGTGTGTGTGTGTGTGTGTGTGTGTGTGTTTGTCTGCAGGTGTATGTTGATACCCGCACTAGGTGTCTAGGCTGAGGATTCTGTGCTTTAAGAATTTGTTTGCTTTCAGCTTGAACCTTCCTGGTCCTGTTTTGAGATGCTCCTTGCAGAGAGGGAGGGAGGTGACTTATCTGGGTGAAGAGCCCACAAAAAGAGCATGAGGGAGATGTGTGAATGGCTCAGAGCCTGTTCCTTTTCTAGGATTTTGGCCTCATAGGAGTACATGGAAGAGAGGGGTGGACTGGGTTTCCACCACCCTATTCCTTTGACACTCTGGGCTAGAGTTTACTATTATGCCTCTAGTGGGGGGGGTTCATATGCTGGTCCCTAGGTTCACATTTCTAAACGTGTGGTCTCTTGAAATCCACATTTGCAAGCTATTTTGATATGCTAAGAACTGTGCCAAGACATTGGTGTCATACCTAACTGAGAGACATGTTAACTTCCAATCCACACATTAATCTGGGAGATGTGGATCAGACTCATTCATATTTGAGTGCACGAAGACTGAATTTCTCAAGCAACCTTGGCTACAACAACCTGCTCCAGCAGTGAGCACAGACATAGGGATGGAGGTAGAATGTATACTTAGTCAGATCATTGGTATCTCCTGCTCAACAATGATGGGCAGTCCTATAGCCAGGATGCACTGAACACATACTCAAGAGCTGTGCTTCATCCCTCCACAGGAGATTGTGTGTGTGTGTGTGTGTCCTTTTTAAATGGAAGCTGACATTGTCTTTTATGTCACAACTTGCTTTAAGAACAGGAGCAATTTAAGAATAGGACCTTCTGAAAAATTCAGCAACCAAGGCAGGTCTAGTGCACAACAAAAGCCACATATAAGGAGCCCCCAAATACCTGCATACTCAAGACTTTCCCTGACTGTGGGTGCATTTTTCATGATCACAATTACCCTATAATTTCTTAAGTGATCCTGGAAAGAAACAATCTGTACAGTACATGACCTTTGAGTTTGATATTAGAACTTTGCATTATGGGCATGGAGTTTCCTTTGCTCTGCTTTTCAGTTTCAGTTGTGTGCAATAAAGAAGTATGTTTGCCTGCAGTAAGAAGTAAGAGTTTGTTTATTTTGCAGTCATTATTATTAGTAGAGCAGGATTGAGTACTTATTGCTAAAGGGTGAAATAAAGAGATAACTTAAAGTGATTGGAAAAAAGTATCTATCCTAAGTTACCCTTTACTTTTTAAAAGAACTCACTATACTCACATAGTGGTTATCCTTTATTCTTTTTCTAGAGTGCTTGATGAAAACAGCCCTAGAGGAATACAAACACTGCTGTACACACTACAGTTGGCTGGTTGTCTGTTTTACAGGTATATATTTTAGTATCCCTTTGTTCACCGCATCCTTGATAACCTTTTTTCAAATATGAAAGTTGTTTAATTCATGGAGTTCATACTAATTTTTCTCTTAGCGTAGCTGATTGTGTAAGTCAACACACCCTCTGCCTGGAGGAGGAATAAAGAGGAAGGCCACTGCCTTTCACTTCCCTTGGCCTGGCCCTCCCATTCCACCCACCAGTGAGTGATAGGAGGATTGGCTTGTGCTATCCACAAATGTCCCTCTAAGAAATGTGGTTGTCCCACCTGAGAAGGAAGAAAGCATACAGGTCTAGCAGTGAGTACCCAGGGTTTTAGGCAGGAGTATTTCCCACCCCACCTGAGGATACTGGAGGACAGGGATTAAACTTGGACCTTTGCATGCAAAGGATGTGGTGAGCTACATCCTTTCAATAGCATTGATGAACCTGACCCAAGTATTCCTCTTCCATGAACCTGGGACAGGTTGTTCTATGGGAAAAGGTGCATGATGTATATGCACACCATTAAGGATGCACCCAAACGTATGCCGCTGACATCACTGGATAAACTTGTCCTTTTTTGTATCCCCATAATTACGTATGGATTGCTTGATGCAGATTCCTGTCTTTGTATTTGCATAATATGCAGATTCGTAATTAAAAGGAAATTAATATATGATTGATTTTTCAAATGGAAATTAGTGTGTGATAGATTTGCTTTCTGGCACTATTTAACAATGGATCTAAAGAATTTCCAGACATCCAACAGATAGGAAAGGGAAATGCAACTGCACCAGGTTGCTACTGATTATAAATAAGAGGCTCTTGTGGGATTATTCTGTGCAGATACACAGTAAACCAAAGGTTCAAAGGTTTCATTAATAAATTGGCTGGCAAGCAATATCAATCCTGCCCTGGCATGACCTAGCACATAATAGTTTGCATATTGTAGCAGCAGAAGCAACAAGATGGTTAAACTCTGTGTGCTTATTTCAAACTTTCTGTGGACCTCAAAGGTCAATGTGATTTATTAACACCTACTGAAGATTATTTAGAATGTAGAGCAAAGGTGTTGGGGAAGTGTGAGCTGGAATACAATTGTATGGCCAGAATTTTATCATTCTTATCTTTATTTCCTTCAAAAAGATTCCCAAAAAGTCACTGTTTGTCCTCTTTGGAGGGAGAGGCTAAAGGTTTTTGTTTTTGTTTTTTGTTTTTGAGTTGCTGTGTTTTCCTATGCTCTCTTCAATAGATGCTCGTAAGCATAGGGCTAAATGCATGGAGGGAGAACATGACTGGGTTGAGTTTGGGGACTCTCCACCTTAATCTGCCAACTGGGGCTCTCAACATCTGCCTCAAAGTCCTATTGCCCATAGAGAAAGAGGCTTGGCCAAGCAGACTCACTGAATTCCATACATCCCCTTGAAACATAATAGTTTGCCTGTACCACATTAACCCCTGCAATTTTCGCTACAGATCCATGTCGGTTCCTGTACTCATTGCTTCTCTGAGTTCCCTGTTGAATATCACTACCAAATGATGCTTACCACTCTCAGCCATCAACCTGGGAGCTGATTGCTGTCAGGTACACAGGGAAATCCCATTTCCCTATTCAATGGGTATCTCTATTGACCTGCCAGGATAGTCATAAAACACTGCTGCTATTGCTACTGCCACTAATAAATGCTACGGTGCATGGCTATAGTCAAACACTATCGATTTTGCAGTTTAGATGGCACTACTAGCAAAATACCATACGGAGTAATTATTCTAGTCCCCAAAAGTTTAATTTGTATATATATAGGATGAGAGAGGAATCATCAAGACACAAAGCTTACCTGTTTTCGAAAGTTCCGTTAATTCTGAGAGAATTCCATCTTACCCACACCCAAATGGCTCTTTCAGCAGAAACTGATTCAAATGTAATGAAGGGTGATTAATAGAAAGCAAATTGAAGAGTCATTAATCAACCTGCATGGTGGGGAGGGCATAGGAACGGACAGGGAAATTCTAAGCTCCTTGAGTTTGACACTGAGTGAAATAAAAGGTAGACCAAGGGCTACAAAGTTCATGAATATGTTCCAATTAATCTGTATGCATGCACTGCAATGCTCTTTAGTTTGGTTCATTTAAATCTGAAATTCCCTTCCCCGTTGATGTCAGCTAGTTAGCCAAGATGGTGCATTACCGTTATGATCACTGCAGTGCACATAATTTAGATTTATCTCTTTAGGGATTCAGCTCCACCCCCTGCTAGCTAATATGCTCACCATGTTTAATGATGCAAAAAATTTCCCTGAGTACAGGTTATTTATCTTTATCAGGGCCTGCTTTTGGCTGGCTGTCAGTTATCAGCAAGAATATTTGTTCCTAAATGGTTTGTGCTCATCCATATTCCACTGCAATCCAGAGGCCCATATTATCACTAATATTTGCAGTAAAAGTGTTTCAGATCTGCTGATACACTTTAGTAATACTGATTTATGAGTCTGAAGTAGTTCCCTTTCTGATTCAAGGATGTGAACCTTCTTGTCAGAAAGCGGCAAAAGAAAAAGGGAAATCTATCCACCATAACAATTGAAGTTGAGGTTTCTCCCTGCAAACTCCTCTGACCTCTGCAGGGTTATGTTCTGTTGGCATGCTTAGAAGAGATATGCGGAAAGAAAAAGGATAGGGGAGAATTCTTAATTATTTCTGCAGATTCTTCCACCTTCCTAAGAAGAGACATTGCATTTGATATTTATTTTTCCTTGAAAAACAGCTTCCACAGCTTGAGCAAAATTCTCCTGTTGGTTGTTCGTCATGCAGAGTGTTTGGCTGGCTTGCTATTGAACTTGGGACTGGGCTGTCAATCAAAAGACTGGAGTATTTCACGTCCTTCTCCAATCTGTCCAGTGGATTTAACTGCCCCAAATATTGTTCAACAAGCTGCCACTTTTAATGTATCCTACTAATCTTTTGGGATTTCGCTGCATTTATTTTGGAGGCTTATTCATAGTTCTGTGATTTATTTATTTAGAATGGGAAAAATTTCAAGAGGCCATCTTGGAGGAATGGTGACATACAAATGTTAAAACGAACACTTATTATTACCTTTCAGTCTTTGTAAATCAGTCAGCACAGAAGAGAACTTTACTCAATCTGCTTTTAATTATATTAGAAGTAGGCATCCAAGTTACATTCATACTATTGTGGTCCTGTGGAGAGTCTTACTTCAGTATTGGGTGCAGGTGTTAATGTTAACTTCAGAGTTAATCTACAGCTGTACCAATGATCCACCTGTGAAAAGGTTTTTCTGAAGCGAAGAGCAATTTCTCAGCCAAGGTGAATGAGCATATCTTACACAAAGTTAAGTATGCCTAAGGGCCACTTCTTCTAAGATGCAGTGCCACACTTGAGTACAGATGCCTGAACACAGAATACAGTCTCTTTTTTCCCTTCAATTGCACATTGTGTAGGTGTGTGCTTGAATTGCCTCTGATCTCTGCAAAATACATGAATGCAGAGATTAGGAAAGAATTGGGCCCTTGCAGTTGCGGTTTTTGAGAAATCTAAGTATAATATGTAGGCTTGCTTAAAATGAAACATAAAAGCTGCTTCCTACCTGTGAACATGCTGAACCTACCTGCTTGCCCATCACTATGGCAACTGAGTTACACCTTGTATGGTCGGTTGTCTAAGGCTCTATGTCTTCATATGACTCTCTTAAGGAGCTGCACAGCTTGCTGGCTAAAAGATCATCTCACTTTCTACCAGTGGCGGCTGGTGGAAATTGTGACCAGTGTGGCAGAAGGCATGGAATTCAATAGTAAGGAGGAGGTGGAGAAAACTGACAGCCAGTGTCAGCTCCTGTAAGTAAGTAAGTAAGTAAGTAAGTAAGTAAGTAAGTAAGTAAGTAAAGCACTAGGTGATGGCTGGCTGAGAGCAGACAGGTTGGGGGGCAGTGCCCTATTTGCCCTAAACGTCTGACCTCCATACCAAACCATTACTGTGTTCTTCAGAAGACGGCTTCCTATAGATACCATCCTGTCACAAGGGCAATTCTGTGCAATGTCAGAATCAGGCCTGTAGTGTGTTGGCACATACACTCTCCTATTCCAAATCAGACAGGCACTTTCTCTATTGTCTTTTTGGCACCTGCTAAAGATATTCCTTTACGTGGGTGGTGTTGTGGTCTAAACCACTGAGCGTCTTGGGCTTGCCGATCGGAAGGTCAGCGGTTCAAATCCCCGCAATGGGGTGAGCTCATTGCTCTGTCCCAGCTCCTGCCAACCTAGCAGTTTGAAAGCATGCCCAAAAAAGTGCAAGTAGATAAATAGGTACCACTCCGGTGGGAAGGTAAATGGCGTTTCCGTGCACTGCTCTGGTTTCGCCAGAAGCGGCTTAGTCATGCTGGCCACATGACCTGGAAAAACCGTCTGCGGACAAACGTCAGCTCCCTCAGCTAGTAAAGTGAGATGAGCGCTGCAACCCCAGAGTCATCTGCAACTGGACTTAACTGTCAGGGGTCCTTTACCTTTAAAGATATTCCTCTTTAAACAAGCCTTCTAAAATCCTTATCTCACTTGTTACTTGTCTTGGATTTGAACTGATTTCTTGCATGGGCTACCATTGTTTTAAACTCCTTTTATATGTGTAATTGTTTAATTGTTTATATATATACATTTTAAGTGTTTTTGTCTTTGTAATGTTTACACTTGTTTTTAATATATAGTAAAATGCTTTAGGATGCCTCATTCAGTAATAATAATTGATAATAGCCATATAGCATTCTCTGCACCTGTAGCGGTAAGGCTATTTTAAAAAAAATAATGATGGGGGGGGGGCTTATTTCTATTCTAACCAGTTAAATATTCCACAGTGCCCAAGACATTATCTGCATGATTACAGCACAAACTTACAAAATAATGACCATCCTTTTCGAGCTGTTCTTCTTTTCATAAGGTCAGAGTTTAATTTTAAATATATTGTTCACTTCTGGTCTAAATCTGTACTCGGATCTATTATTTATAGTGTAGTAGTTGTTTGCTAGATTTTGATGTGAAGAAAAAAAAAAGATTTTGTTTGTGCGTCCATGAAGAAGCATTGCATTTTGCATTTGCATGCAGGAAAAACATCTATTAGCATTAGAATACTGCCATTATCCTTTCACCATATGACAGCACTATCTATAGTTCTCAGCTAAGATCAAGGCCCCTTTGTGCTCAGCAGTACAGAGAGGCACAGCATTAAGCAGTCCCAGGGTTTAGGCACTAACTATTAATTAAAGATAGGGAGAAGATATGAAAGAAGAGGCAATGTTAATATTCCAGGGTTGTTGTTTTTAATAGGCAGGGAACTGAGAGCAGTCATTGTGAGAGCCAGTGTGGTGTAGTGGTTAAGAGCGGCAGACTCGTTATCTGGGGAACCGGGTTCGCGTCTCCACTCCTCCACATGCAGCTGCTGGGTGACCTTGGGCTAGTCACACTTCTCTGAAGTCTCTCAGCCCCACTCACCTCACAGAGTGTTTGTTGTGGGGGAGGAAGGGAAAGGAGAATGTTAGCCGCTTTGAGACTCCTTCGGGTAGTGAAAAGCGGGATATCAAATCCAAACTCTTCTTCTTCTTCTTCTAGCATTCATGTGAGCTTCTGTGCTCATGTACACTGATACCATGCTCCCATATTTGCCACTTTGCCATTAGAGCAAAGGGGATAGTGCGGGTATGTGATGAAAATGCAGGACTCGCACAAGACCTTGCAAGTGGCATTCCTTGCAAGTCAAGGTACATTGTACCCAAGGCTGGACAACTTATTTTGGCACCCCAGACAATAAATAAATAAATCAGAAGTATCTCTCCCTTGAGTGCATAAGCAGTTCAGTAACTCACCATTTCCTATCCTTTCCTACCCCTTATTGACACCCAGAATCAGCCACTCGAGGTGGCTGCCACAGTCTGCCTAATGGTAGGACTGGCCCTGTGAAAATAGCCTTTAATTGTATGGCTTTCTAAGGCTTGATCACATTAGCCTAACCACCTCCTTATTTTTAAGGCCAACGACCATTTTCTCAAGCGAAGCATTTTCTAATATTTGTGTTGAATTTCCTTTTGTGAATTCCATGTTTTCAAGCGTGCACACTCAAAAACCCATTTATCTGTATGATTGTTAGAAAGTTTGTTAGCTTATTTACCTATGTATCTATGATTGGCTAGTTCTTGGTCATCTTCTTAATTGGGCAAGGATCCGTGTTGGCCAGTCCTAATTGGATGAATTTTCAAACCAGAGAAGAGACCTGAGAGGTCCAAAGTATATGCAGGGCAGCCCCTACTATTAGGGCAACCACCTCAGGCAGCTGATTTAGGGTGCCACAAAAGGGATGTTATTATGTTGTTATGTTATTTGTGTTTGTAACTCCTCCCCCCCCCCCACTGCCAAGTAAGGGAATAGTGGTTGTGGACTTTTCTGTTTCGGGTGTGGAAACCTTTGCCCCTTGGTCCCATTTTGAGAACACTTTGAAATGGCTTGAGAACAAAGAACTGTCAGAACCATATTGGGACCCAACCTGAGAAAATCAACATGGCAGCTTGTATATAAAGACATTGGACAAGGAAACCTAGTATTTATTATCATCAGGGTAGAACTTTTTCTTCCTTTTACTTTCAAACATGAACTCTGATTTCCTTCTTTTAAAAAAGGTATATGCTATTTTCCTTTTTAAATTGAAACTCTTGGCCTTGGGGTTTCCAAGCCATTCCCTACTCCCGTCATAACTATGATCCACATGCACCAGACAGATATAAATACTTGACTCTTTTTTTTCCGCCGGCAGGGGCTATCAGCAGCTTCAGGGAGCAAAACAGGGAAAAGGTGCTCCCTCCCTCCAAAATAATTTCAGCAACTCCTCAGCTGTTTTTAAGCTTTAAGGACATTGGGACAGCTGATTATGGATTTTGCACATTGTGCCTAGCTTGGCCCTTAAACATGAGTCAAATTTAGGTTTAGCCAATGGAAAGGGTATTGAGGAGAGATATAGTTGCAAAATGCTTGAAAAATAACAGTCTGCTGTTAGAGAGCAAGCTGCTGTCAACAGACTTGGTGAAAGAGGAGATTGCAAAGGAGGCGATAACACAGATTGTGGTATCGCAACAAACAGTGCAAAAAGCAGTTATGCGCCTATAAGAATGAACCTGCAAAAGTTGAAAGGGGGCAGATGAAAAAGTGGTTGTAATGACAAATCTGTACAGAAGCCTATGTTCTACAAGCACACATCTCTCTATCCTTCATTTAGGCAAGCAAGAGGCATTATACAGTTCAAGGACACATTCCAGCCAGGTAAAAGCATTTGAGTAGGACATGGAGCACAGCAGGGATAGTGAGGGGTGTGGCCTGAGGAGAATGGGAATGGAACATGCCTGGGATACTCCTGAGGCCCCAAAAGTGAGACCTGGGGGGCCACATTCTGCCTTTAGGCCCAAAGTTCCCCACCTTTGTTATATGAGATACACAAGAACATCTGGAAAAGAATATGCCAACAACCATAAGCAGAAGTTACCAACTGAGCTATGTGAGGACCCAGCAACAAGCCATTCTTGTGTTGAGGAATCTTACCCTCCTTTGTGCATGCATCGCATACAGGATGAGACCCTGGGGGCATGGCACTGTCCCCACTCCCAAGACCATGCCATTCTTTGGTCCTGTTTCCCAATATTGACACATTAGCAGCCTAATTGTTCAGGATTCCAGACTGTTGTTTTAATTGTTATGCTGGTTCAATGGACTTGTTCGTTATATGTTTTAATAATGGATATTGTTTTACTATATATTTCATTGACAGGTAGCTATGTTTTTTTAACTGGTTTTATTTTTGTTATTTTGCCTTTGCCTTTTATTTGTTTATAAACCAAGTGGTATCCCTTCTCGGACTGAAAGGTGGAATATATTAATTATCATTTGTTTGTTTGTTATCACATTTATATCCTACCTTTTCCTCCAAAGAGCTCAAGGTGCTGTACATGGTTCTCCGGCTCATCATTTAATCCCTGCAACAACACTGTGAGGAAGGTTAGGCTGAGAGGCAGTGACTAGCCCAGGCCACCCAGTGAACTTCATGGCCAAGTGGGGATTTGAACCACAGTCTCCCAGGTCCTAGTCTGACACTCTAACCACTACACCATTACTGACTCTCTAATAGTGTTAGAGCAGGACCGAATGAAAAAGAACAAGGTTCAACAGATACAGCTATTTCTCCTGAGATGTGTGTTGTCCTCAGGCAAAACTAAAACAAAACCATTGGTTAAAACTGTAAAACAATGGGTGGGCGGGACTATAGCTTGAGTGTGGCTGTTGTACTTTTAAAAGAGAAGCCCATGATGATATAGGCTCTGTGTCAGAGCCGTCTCATCCATAGAGGCCGGTGGCGCGGCGCGCCAGGGCGCAGGGCACCCCAGGGGCGCCCCCGCGAGCCCACCGGCATACCGGGCTCCCCCTCCCCAACCCGCCCCCGCCCCCACGGGCAGGCGGGCACTCGCGCGCCGGCGGGCGGGCGGGCTGTAAGCCGCCCGCCCTCGCTTCCCGGAGCCCCAGCTGGAGCGCTGAAGCGGCGCGGTGCTTTGCGCGACCTTCCAGCACTCCAGCTGGGGCTCTGGGAGGCGAGGGCGGCCGGCTTGCAGCCCGCCCGCCCGCTCGCCCCTCATCCTCCGCCTGCCGGAGCGCGGGCGCCCGCTCCAACGCCACGCCTCTCATCCCCGCTCGCCCACCCCCCTCCCGAGGGGCGGCCAGCGCAGGAGGGAGGCGGGCGGAGAGGCGGCAGGCTGGGGGCGCCGAGGGATCGCTGCGCCAGGGTGGCCGATCACTCTAAGACGGGCCTGCTCTGTGTGATGCTGCATCTAAGAGAGAATGCAAGCTTTGTATGTTTGTTGATCCTGCTGCTTTCTTGCTTTTATATACCTCTAAGTCTCTGAATAAAGTCATAGTTTATTTTGAGTCTCAGTCTGAAACCTTGTGATGTTCATTGTAGGAAGCCTATCCACAGCATGTTCTGTGATGGAAGGACCCATAATTTCCCTGGTGCATTTTAAAGGTGGAATTTGGCAGGGGGAGGGGCACGTTATGTTTGGTTTGGATAACCCAAGATAACAAAAATAACTGATTTTGTTTGCTTGGTTTTGTTTTGTTTTAAATACACAAAGCTCTCCATCTGGAGTCTGAATGACATAGAGCAACCAAAACAAATACAGCCTCATAACTCCACTTTAAATTGGTTTTTCTAGTGCTAAATTGGTTCTTATTTTTGTTACTGTGGAAATGGCAATGCACAAATTCCACAAAATAAGTTTGCTTTTCAAATAGCAGCACATCAAGGTTTGTTTTACAGATTAGTCCAGACACAAAACCCAGTGAAAATTGTCTGTTCCTTCAAAATGTCATAGAAGAGCCTGGGTTTGTCAGGTCTGCTGTATGTATGAACCAGGCAAACTGATCCCACCACCCACCCCTTCGTATTTACAAAAAGCTTAAAGAAAGCTACATGGACACACCTGAGCAATAGTTACTGACCAGAACTTATTGCCTTTCTTGTCAGCAATTTCCCAACTACTATTTATCATCTGTTTGGGATGATTTGTGTGCAGTCTTTATTGAGAGTCCTCTTACAACAACCTTGTTAGGTAGTTCGCCATTTCTGATTTTATAGACGAATAACTGAGGTAAAGATATAGCACCTTGTCCAATGCAGCACTGTGATCCCATTCCAGAGGTGAGGATTCAGCTATCACAGAAAATAACTTTAGTGACCAATAAAGGAACAGAGGGAGCTACCTCATACTGAGGCAGATGGACCAGTAGTCTGGCTCAGCATATGGCACCTTTCTATGCTTTTTTTATATACTAGTAACAAAATAGTAGCCAACTTGGAGGACAGCCAAGATGATAATAGAATTATTGAATTATTGAATTGTGGAGTTGGAAAAGACCCCTAGGACCATGTAGTCCAACCCCCTGCAATGCAGGAATCTTAACTAAAGCATCCCTGGCAGATGACCATCTATCCTCTGCTGAAAAATCTCCAAAGATGAGTCCACCTCCCACCTTCAGAGGGAGTCTGTTCTATGTCAAACACCTCATAGTGTCAGAAAGTTATTCCTGCTGCTTAGTCAGAATCTCCTTTCTTGTAACTTGAAGTCATTGGTTCAGGTCCTACCTTCTGGAACAGTAGAAGTAACATCGGGGTCCTGATCTTGATCGGTACCGCATGCCTGATATTTACGGTACTTCTGTCAAAATTGCTAATTGTGTGAATGGTATGTCAGCTAGGTTGTTCTTAAATAAACTCTGTAATGCATGCTTCAAGAGTTTGTAACTCTTAAGTTTACAAACCTATTCCATTTCCTTTGGGAAATATATGTACGCATTTATTTTTTTAACAAAAAAGGGGGGTGGCAATTGCTTAACTTTATGGCATATTGTAAATTGTTACAATAAAACTTGTGATTTCTCTTCTCATCAAACTCAAGTTATTATCCGAATGCAAAGGTTTTGCAGGGATGCCCCCATAACTATTTGCCAGGCCCCCAATCTGTGCTGCACAGCCCACTTATTTAGGAAAGTCTTGCCAGAATTATCCAGAGCCCCATCTTATCAGCGACTCCACTGATGTCTGAAGATGCCCTGCCCCATCTATTGTAAACATTCTGGATTGGAGTCGTGTAACCCCATGTTCTGTGCCTGGTTGAAGTCAATGAACATATTTCCATTACCTTCTCTTGATTTGTAGTTCACAATCCCCATATCTACCACTGACTATAAAAGGTCTTTGGGTTTTATGCAGAGGAGACATTTTGTATTACATTGATCTTCCCTCATATATCTAGTTCTGCAGTCTTCTTTACCCGGAAACTCTGTGATGACAGTGATATGAAATATAAGATAGGATGATAATAAGCTGGAAAAGAGATATTTCTTATGGGCAGAGTTCTCGCCGCTCTTCTTGGAGTTTAATCAAGTCTAACATTGGCCCGGCTAACCTTTGTGCTATTAAAATACATACATACATAAAAAAGAACCAAGACATTTAAATGTCAGAAGTTGGCTCATGTTCTTTAGCATCACCCAAATAATACAGACTACACAAATACTCATCTAAGTGAATTATGGGGCTCGGCTACAAGCAAAATAGAAATCTGCAACTAAAGGCAGACTCCACTGAAAGAGTCTGTAAAAGTGCTTCTTTGAAACGGAATGGAGACTATTTGGGGGAAATTACTTCTGTGCCTTATTGTGTTCCTCTGTATAGTCTAGTTGTATCCATGTGGTTTAAAAAACAAAAAAACAAAAACTCCCTTGTTTTCTTCTGCCTGACACTTCAATTACTCTGAGAATTAAATGTGGATCATCATTGCCCTATATTTGTCATGATACCTTGTCTACTGTTGAGGAAAACTGGCCCAAGATGTTTTGCTGCCTGGAGCAAAGGACAAGATGGGGCTCCCCACCCCGCAATTCCACATACAGAAGCCAATCAGCTGGAAGTCACCAACTCTATTTCTCTATAACATCTGGATTGTGTGGTTGTGCAGTAACTGAACCAGTGCTTGGACAGTTAGTTAGACTGATTTTTAATCCAAGGAAGGCAAAGGATCTGTGGGTGACTGGTTCCTAGGTCTCCCTCTGAAACAACAGGACTGGAAGCTCCATCTGGTACAAAATGCTGCAGTTACACTATTCATGAGGACAGACTTCTGCCTGCACATAACTCCAGTCCTTAAAAGAGAGCTAGTGTGGCATAGTAGTTACAGCATTGGATTAGGACCGAGGAGACCAGGGTTCAAATCCCCACTTGGCCGTAAAGTTCCATGGGTGACCTTGAGCCAGTCACTGCCTATCAGTTTAATCTGCCTCACAGGGTTATTATGGGGATTGTTTAGAGGGGGGAAACTATGTACAGTGGTACCTCTGGTTACGTACTTAATTCGTTCCGGAGGTCCATTCTTAACCTGAAACTGTTCTTAACCTGAAGCACCACTTTAGCTAATGGGACCTCCTGATGCTGCTGTGCCGCCAGAGCACGATTTCTGTTCTTATCCTGAAGCAAAGTTCTTAACCTGAAACGTTATTTCTGGGTTAGCGGAGTATGTAACCTGAAGCATATGTAACCCGAAGCGTATGTAACCCAAGGTGCCACTGTACACCACCTTGAGCTCCTTGGAGGAAAAGGTGGGATATAACTTTGATCACATGCTGCTTGCACTGGCTGGCTGCCTATACACTACTTGACCAGGTTCAAGCTTCTTGTATTAATTTAGAAGGCCCTTCACAACATGGATCCAGGATATCTTAAGGACCACCTGATCCCTAATATTCTGACCTGATCATTAACCTCTTTGGGTGTTGGTCCTCATAGCTCAGATGCCAAACTCATAACTACTAGAAGCCATGCATTCAGTGTAGCATTCCCAAGCCTGTGGAACTCCCTCCCAACTGAGATTAGAGAAGCACCCTCCTTGCACATGACTAAGATTTTCTTGTTTCCACAGACGTTTTAAGGTAGTGTTTGATTTTATGATAGCTCTTTAATGTCTCATTATCCCATTTTCTGTAGATTGTTTTTATGTATGTTAATTAGATATGTGAATAAGTAGGCAGTATATAACTATCTTAGGGACACGGGTGGTGCTGTGGGTTAAACCACAGAGCCTAGGGCTTGCCGATCAAATGGTCGGCAGTTCGAATCCCCACAACGGGGTGAGCTCCCATTGTTCAGTCCCAGCTCCTGCCCACCTAGCAGTTCAAAAGTACGTCAAGTGCAAGTAGATAAATAGGTGCTGCTCAGGCGGGAAGGTAAACGGTGTTTCCGTGCGCTGCTCTGGTTCACCAGAAGCGGCTTAGTCATGCTGGCCGCATGACCCGGAAACTGTACGCTGGCTCCCTCAGCCAGTAATGCGAGATGAGCGCCGCAACCCCAGAGTCGGACACGACTGGACCTAATGGTCAGGGGTCCCTTTACCTATATATCTTAAATAAATAAACAAAGAAAACAATTGATAACATGAAGATTGATGAACCAATGGTCTTCCAGAGTTCTTCCAGATTATCTGTTTCTCCAGCATTCATTCTGATTTGCTGCACATAGTTTACAGGGTGATCAAACTATGTCCAGTCTTTATTGTGCATTTGTTCTGATTTGTTTATGGGGCAGTTATACCACTATAATGATTCATCCTGATTTGCTCGCAAGGAGTTTACATGCTTCCCCTTTAAACATTTATTCATCCCATCACTTTCAAAACAGCAAGAAGTCCCATTTGTTTGTTATTTTTAAAGTGATTTTATTACTAAAGAGCTCTGTGCAAAGCTGAAGTTCCAGTATGCTTTTGAATCCCTCTTACAAAATCCTGACAGTCCAGAGGTAATCTTAGTCCTGATAGCCCTTCTCTGTAACACTCCAAAAGCTGAATGCCTTCTTTCCAGCCTAGAAGTTGAGTTTTGTATTCTAAAGCCTATTTTAATATCCATTTTGTGCTACAGCTTTCCAGCATTATGTTTCTATTAATTTTTTGAGGATCACCACAGGGCAGATGGACCTTGTTCACTGTTGTATAAGACCCAGAAATGTAGGATAAAGGACAAGTAAGATGTGCATGTCTACTCTACCTTCTGTTTCCTTGCAATGTTTGAATCAGCTGTTCGCCTGCTTTCGTTACTATTTAAAAGTATGGGTAGTTCCTGTTAGAATTCCCACTAGAACCCTCCCCACAACCAAAAGCCTATTTTTAACTTTTAAAAAATACAATTGAGAAGTAGACTATTAGTTTCGCATGACAGAAGGAAATCATGAATACCAGACCTGCTTTTCAGAAATTATTGACAAGTGTAGTACCAAAGCAAAGTGTTAGATTAATTTGCTTTGCTAAGAGGGAAAAGGGATAAGGATTAGGTAACAAAAATGCAATCTAAATATCTATTATTTGAGTGGTAAACAGGGACTTAACCAAGATTACAATCAGTTAAGACCCTTGGATAACAAAACCTCAGTGTATTCATTGCATGAAAAGCTCAATTCCAGTGAAAATGAGAAATTGGGGGGCGGGGGATGGTGGGGAAAAAAAGTTAAGTTACTTATGAAGCAGTAAACACTATGGCAATTTTGAGTGATATGCAGCATCAGCTGTACTCACAGTAGGCCCATTGAAATCAATGGTCTTAAGGAACTTAATGCCACTAAATTCAGTGGGTATACTCTATAGCAACAATGTCCAACCGGTCGATCACAATCAACAGGTAGATCACTGCACGATCATGGTCGATCGTGGGCAAGTAATGATCCCGCCTCCCGCCCCTGGCCATAGTTTCCTCTGTTGGCACCGCAGCAGCAGTTAACGTTGTTTGATGCGGAAAATGGAAGCAATGCTGTAGGTGCTTTAGTTCCTAGTGAGGGTATTCCCCCCCCCCAAAAAAAAGCTCCCCAACTCTGGCCAAACTCTGTCCCTTCCAGTGACAATGGGTAGATCACTGCCAGTTATTTTATACTGGGAGTGGATCACAGTCTCTTTGGGAGTTGGATGTGCCTGCTCTAGAGTATGACTTAGCTGGACATCAGCCAGGTTTTTCTTTTATTTTCTTCTAACTTAGCCTGTAGCTATGCAGGGGGCGGGGGGCTTCATGGGGACAGAGCTGCGAAGGGAATGGTAAAGCTCCACTCCCCCTGAACTGCTGTCCCCAAAGCAACAATCCTGTTCATGACTGTAATCAATTTAAGAAAAACAAGATATGAAGCTAGCTACACACTGCACATTCAGTGTAAAGTGATTTGATCAAGATATTGGAGCACACTGGTTAAGTGGAAAGTCTAAAGCCTTCTTTCCCTGTCTCGTTTCAAGGCTTATTTCAAGAGAGCTGGTTTTGACTTTGCAAGCTCTGCATGGCTTGGAATCTCAATACATGAAGAATCACTTCTTCCCATATGTACCATCTCCAGCCCTGAGAATAACAGATGTCCTTGCAATCTGAGATAACAGAAAGGAAACGGCCTTTCCCCCTGGTTGTGGAATGTCATGCTCATGGAGACTCACTAATGTTCATGCCTAGTTTAGCATCTCCTGGAAGCACCTACCATTGTGAGAAACAGTATGCTGGACTAGACAGATCTCTGGTCTGGTACAGTAAAGCTCCCCAAATGTGTTTAAATAGCACTGCATATTACTTTATTTGAAGCACACTACCCTTTACCCCAGTAGGTTATATTCTAACCATACAAAAGCCAGATTTTCTACACATATTCACACACACACACACACACACACATTTACCATGACTTGTTTAGCCTGGCAGAAACACTTAAGAAGGGGATGGAGCAATAATGGTGAAGGTCCTGGACTAGGGAGAGACCCAAGAGCCCGAAGGCCCTGATCCCACCCCTGCTTTACAACATGGTTTCCATTTTTCATGGTACTGACTCCATCACATTTCACCCTTGTACTGAGGCAGTATGAAAGGATGTAGAACTGCCTTCAGAAATCACATTCTGTGCAATGCCAGAGCTGAAGAAATCACAGCAATCAATCATATCAGCTTACACACACACACACACACACACACACACACTCGGCAATCCCAAACCCATTTTAGATAATGTGCAGGGAGCCAAATTAATTTCTTCTCTAACTCTATTTACTTTATTTTAGAGGAACATGGTTCCAGTGTTTAAGGTAAATGACATTTCTAGTACAGCAAATTGTGTCTTGCTGACACATCACATAACATCCAAGAAGGGAATCAGGGAGGAAACAGTTCCTGATGTTTGCAGCACAGACTGCAGGCACAATCATGCCGCTAGAAATATAGACAAAAGGAGTTGTTGTTGTTGTTGTTGTTGTTGTTGTTGTTTTAAATTAACTTGTTGATTTGTCTTCTGTTGTGCTATGCTGAAACCTGCCATCCAAGAGATTTTTTCCTTTTTTCTGACTCATTCCCAGGGCACATAAGAATTTCTTTAGATTTCAATCCCCATATTTGATAGCTGCATATTTCTGAATTGCAAGTAATCCTCAGGGTCACTTCCAACTCTACAATTCTATGATTCAGCCTAGAGCTTCCTGTACTGTTGCAAGGTGACCAAGAGTTGTGTGCATTTTTTATTTAAATTGTATGTTTCTACAGTGATCTCTGCTGCTCCCCATTGATAATGTTTTCTGATCTGCAAAAGCCCAGTAGAAGGAGTTACCTTGTGATATCATTCCCCAGGCTTCAACTGACATGTGGGAAGCCAGGGAGGCTGGATACCAAGGGCTTGAGATTCGTGTGTTCATTGACTTTGTTCTCAAGGGAAGTCTCTCTTTTTACCTTTGAAAACAATCATTTTGCACTGATTGTTTAAAAGTAAAAGGACTTCACTTAAAATATAAGAATGAACAGCTGTCATGACCATGGTCTACAGCCTTCCAAACTTCATTCACTCACAGAAACGTCTATCCGTGGGAGGAAGAACGAAGACACCAAGGAGCCCTGCAGAATGTAGACCACTGGAGAGATGATTTCTGGAATAAAATAAAGCACACACAGGTAGGGATGGGGAAGAAATTTGATTTTGCTTACATTGTAATGAGAAATGATCTAACTGGCATTTATCGAACCAATATGTGAATCAAAACACAGCCATCCTTCAAAATCTACACTTGCCTGAATTTTGCAATGCAGTTCCCTAGTCGAACAATGTGTGCCAAAATGGGTACATTAAGGGGAAGTGGGGGTGGCATATGTGCATGAAAACAACATACAAAAAAAATCATTATGTTAGGGGAAATGTCTGTATTAGTGAAAGCAGCATACAAAAATGTGTATATTGACAGAACTGAACTTTCAGGAGGTTTTTTATGCTGCTGAATACAGAAAAGAAAGCACATTCACAGGACCCCTCAGCTACATTGAAAGTCAGGTAACAGCAACAAAAATATTGCACCCCATGCTTTACAATTTCAGCAACATTTTCTTGCCCCTTTGATAATTTTTGAATGCAATTTCTTTTATCCTTATTTGGCACAACATTGGTTGTCCTTCTCAAACCATACAATTTATTGATATTTTGGAGGCTCATATCCAAGACTTCACGCAAAATACTGCATATTGCCAATAAGCTGCTTGGTGGGAAGTTAAAAAAAAAAGAGTCTCTCTCCAGGATGAGCCACACAGCATCAGCTGGTGCATTGTGCAACAGAATAATGCATATAGAAGCCAATTATGAGGAACGTCCATGTAGAATATATCTGCAAAACACTTCTTCTGTGTGATCCAACTTGGGGTGATGAATAAGTTCTCAGTCCACTCTCTCCCTTTGCACTCACACTAGATAACTTGTACATGTGGGAGGTCTGTATTTACTGCAGTGAAGGGACATGGTCCTATGCACAGAGGAATATGCATATGGATTTGTTCCCCAACACTGAGGATGAGCCCTCACTTAAGGGAACTCTCTAATGGCTCATTAGCAACTGATCATATCATGCACAAAGACACTGTCCCACAACACCAGCTTTGGAGAAAAGTGATGCAATCTATTTCATTAAATTTTTGTGGAAAATTTATGACATTTACAGGCTGGGGGAATGCAAGGGTACATTAGGGGGTGTGACTACAGCCATAGAACCTTTCTCAGTACAGGCACAACCCACTATTAGTGTGAAAAGGAAAACCCCACACTCACTCTCTAATAACAGCAGCATGTGCCCAAAGCTTACACAGTCACTTACAAATTCACTCTTTAAATTTTTGGATCCACAACAACTATGCTACAATAAAAAGTAACTACAGAAAGGCCCAAATGTCATATTTTTATGGTAGGAGAAAAAAGGATTACTCTAGAACATCATGTGGCAGCATGTAACAACAAAGAAAAAAACACCAAGTAACTATAAAAGGTAAGTGCAGAAAGGCCAGTAATGTTGGGGTGCTGGTGTTAGGTATCAAATAGCTATTGCCACCACAAAGGTAGAAACAATCAATAAAGGCAAATGCTAAATACAAAGAAATGTCAACATTTATTCCTGTTCATATTATTCCCTGTCAAGTCAAATACTGTCAAACACCAATTACATGCCTTTCCCCCCTCAAACAGTAAATACCCATGCTTGTCAACAGTCAAATGTTGCCAAATATTGACTAAAATTGACTTCTTAGCTGTCAAATACTGTATGGCATATTGAAATCAGATATCACAAACTAACCTTGAGCCACAAATATTTGGCAGGTGGCAGACATTCTAATAGTCAGTGAATATTTGATATCAAAAGTCACAAAGAAGAAATGTGAGAAGGATTTATGTGACTGGTTTGGTTCAGTTCTAGCGTATAAACTCACTTCTATGTGGTGATTTGGAGACCTATTGGCCATAGTTCCCAGCCCTGAGGAAAATTTAACCTTGTCTCCACAACGTATTAGAAATATAGGGATATGCAGTTGCAGAGACAATGGCAGTAGCAGCCTCCAAGAGGGCCTGGTGTTGTTTGAGGTTTTTCTCTTCTTGTCATCTGAATCTGTGGGCAGAAAACTGCACTGGAAGCTAAATAAAATCAGCTGCTTAAAAAAATGGATTTGATAAGTTTACAAAACTAAAAATGGAAACAATAAGTAAGGCATAATAATAATAAAAAAATCATTCTGTGTTCCCTGCCCTCCCACCTCCCTAGCCCTCAGTTAAGACTTAGAATAATCAGAAGCACTGATGTTATTATAGCCATATCTGCCGTTGAATGGATGATAATAGCTCTGCTCCATGATTGTCATTAGTATATGAAATAAAAGGCCACCAAATCATAAAAGAAAATGCACCAGAGCTGCACTCCTCACTTTCCTATTCCACTTCACTATTGTTCTTGGGGAAAGTACATAAACTTTCTGGAAAAGCTCAGAAGTACAAGCCTTCCGAAACCAACAACCATCACTGGGTCTTCCTGCCAGTTGCCCTCTTTCTGAATGTCCCCGGTCTCTGGGGACAGTACCCAGATTTGCAAATCTGTCCCCGGACAAATTCTGTTCCCGGAATGTCCCCAGATTTGCAAATCTGTCCCCGGGAAATGTGGCAGCGGCAGCCTCAGCAGCCCAGAGCCAGCCTGTTAGGGAAGTTGGCTCTGGCTAGCTTCAAAAGCTGCTTGCTGCCATGGCGCCCGCCATTTTTCCTGCGCCATGGCAGTGAGCAGCTCCTGAAGCCAGCCAGAGCCAACTGCACTACCAAGCTGGCCCCTCCTGGGCAACAACCGCCTGCCAATGACTCCCGAGCCTCCCCGATCGGTCAAAACTAAGGAGGAAGGAGATTGGGGAAGGCTCGGGAGTCATGGGTGTGCGGCGCGCTGTTGCCCAGTTTTTTATGTTTCACAGGGTGCGAAAGAAGGGCTTTGCACCTTTATACAATATGTATGTGTGCTTGGGCACAGGGTCTTTTGCCTCATCATCCCCACTACTGACTCCCTGTTGCTACTCAGCTTTAAAAAAAAAAAAAAAAAAGTGTCGCCGGATTCATTGGAAAAAATCTGGTAACCATATGGTAAGGGGACTTTGTGTGAAGGGCTGCAGAAGAATAAGAAGTCTAGTGTCAATTTGCTCTTCCTTCCTCTGTGCAACCGACAGAGTCACTGGGGACTCCAGCTCCCAGGTTGTAAGGAAACATCACCACAATTAAACAGCTTTTAGTCTGTTGATAACCAAAGGTTGCATTGCTCCGGCAAGACAAAAACAGTTCATAACAATCTGAACTCATTACAGAGTTTTACTTATAAAATCAAGGAGCAACTCCAGGCAGAAACTGTCTATGCTTTTGCAGGGTGTCATGATATCGCTGGTAAATGCCAATCTGGTGTGCCAATGAGGCTACAACTTGGATAAAGCATGAATTCACAGAGGCTTATTTCCAAGCTAATTCCAACATTCTTGCACCTGACAGATAAAAGATACAACCACCCATCTGCTTAGAATTTAGGATAAGAAACAAGATTAAATGGGGTTACAACAGAATCACATAGAAATGCTTTGGGGCATTGATAACCTTTGTTTACTTCTTGATAGCTTAGCTACAGTAAGTAGAGGCTTTAGAAACAGGGGAAAGGCCAGTTTAGCCAATATATTTTATCAGAAAGCCATGTAATTGGAAGCAGAGCATGCCTTATTTATATAAACTTAAATAAGAAAATACTGTCATGGTCCTAATTTGAGATGTGCTTTTGATAGACTATACCAGCCTCGGCACCTAGACAACATAAAATACAGCAGTGACATGGCTAGGACATTATGTAAACAGGAAGCGGCAAGCTGGAAGTAATGAGAAAGACTATGAGCAAGGGTATTGCTGCTGCTGCCATAATGTGCTGCCAGAGGCACCAGCTTGGACCCAACATTGCATGATGCCAGGAGGAGGCCCTGTGCCTAGCCCAGTGCACTGACCAAAGCAGCCATAGTTGGCAACAGCAGCAAAGGAATTGGTGGTGGCAACGGAGTGCTGTGGCATGGCTTCCCAGCCGCAGGAGGGCTGGCCACTTGTGGACCAACCCAAACTGTGGTCACTGCAGCAACTACTGTCAAGAGCCTCACAGCGATGGCAGGAGGAGGTAGGTGCAGCGATGGCATGGGCAGTGGGTAGCGTGGATGGCAGAAGCCCTGGCTCGGCTTGCATCATAGGAAAGAACACACAGCTCTGCTCCACACACTGCATTAAGCTCATGTCCAGCGCAGCTACATATGACCCAGAACTAGCACACTTGTCATATTGTGAAACAATCCTAGACTATAATTATAGGAAGCTCATGCCTTTAAATCTAGGTGAAGTTTCACATTTCATTTAGTCGGCTCATTGTGTTGAGATAGGCTGTAAAACACACACACACACACAATTTATCTTTATATTCTTAAGAACCTAATAAGAGTCTTGCTTGACCAGGCCAAAAGCTCATCCAGTTTAGCTTTCTGTTCTTGTTAAATGTGGCCAACCACTACCTGTGAAAACCCTCAAGCATTTTCCAGTTTCCTGTTGGACTACTTGGAAAACTGAGCACAAATTGAGAATCAGAATAAACAGAAGATTCTCAGCACACTTATACCAGGACTCCTTCATATGGGAGCAATTAAATTTCTTTAAGTGCTTTGAGGGCTGGTCCTTGAAATATTTTTCGCTTGCTCGGCCCCTATTATATCATGATATAACGAAGCAGCCATCCTAACCAATTTCTTTGTTCATTTATTTATTTATTTATTCATTCTGAAGCACTTCTTTCTCGGAAATTAAGTTTCTGCCTAGGTATTCTATAATCCAAAGGATATAGACAAATGGAAATATTATTAGGGGGATGGAAAAATTAATTTGAAGTGAAGGAATTAAATATGTATGAGAGAGCTTGACTAAGAAATGACAAATGAAATGGTATAATGTATTTGAAGGCGTACACCCCAGGGAGCGGAATTACTTAAGAGTTATTCAAAGTGTTAAAACTAGGTCTGATGGGATGAAATTAAGAAAAGGCAAAGGACCATGAAATTCAGGGGTGTAAAAGCTCGATGAAAGTTAAGTTTCTATTAGACTGTGCAACAGTTTCCCATAGGAAGTGGTAAAAGCCCCAATACGTCACCATTTACATTTGGTCTTGGCAAAGCACCACTAACTGTACAATAGGGAATAAGGCTACATTGGTGGAAAGAAGGACTACCCTAGAATAATTGGCCTTTTCTTTCTTATTTCTCATTGCTATAATTCTCTGGTAATTTTTACACATCAAAGTCTTCTATTTTTAATGAGGATAAACTCAAGGTCCTTAACCTTTCTTCATCATTCAGAGTATTCAGTTCTACAACTTATTTGGATTTTTGCCAAAGCTTCCTGAAAGCAATGCTATCCTCCTAGGGCCCTTGTAAAGCATATTATGTGGAAGCTCCCATCATTTCTAACCAAGGCATTTCCACCTAAACGTTTGTAAAGGAAAATCTAATGTAAGGGTGGAACTGTACTTCTGGAGGAGGCAGGAATGTTGCTGAAAATGGTTTTCCAGTTCATAGATTTAGCTGACTCAAAAGTTTTCAAACAGGAACTTCTAGCTTGAAAATGGGGGGCCTTCACAGAAAAGGTGAATCTAGAGGGAGACCAACATTTCATAACAGGTTGGTTGGCTTACCATTGGTGGCAGTAATGGTTACTGTGACTCGTTTTAAAAAAGTTTTGTTTTGTTTTGTTTTGTTTTGCCACTGCCTGAGGCGCTGGTGGCACCAAAGCTCCTTTTGACTGCATACTTCCCTTTTACATTTCCCTCAGAATATCCCAAAATAAAGCTTTATCATGTGCATTCTGGGAAAGAGAAAATGGTGAGTGCTGCTGAAAGGAAAATATGCTGCAACCACTTTCTCTAGTGGTGTAATATATATATATGAAAGCTCCACCAAGGTTGCCGTCCCCCAAATACATATATATATATATATAGATATATGCTGAAATCTCCTGATTCGCTACTTGTGAAATGGGTAACAAATGAGGAGAGCGAATTTATAGCAGCACTCCAACAAGTAATAACATTTTGCCCTGTACCATTCCATCACAATGCTGACCATTTCTTCACCATGATAAGCCACTGTTGTGTTGTGAACAGGGGCAAGGAAATGCATGATGTTGTGGTGTCATGGAGTAAGTGATGCTACCTGTTTTGGGAGAAGAAGGTCTGGAAATGGCAATGCTGTTTTCCAAGGTATGTGGACTTTCAAAAAGCTTTTGACACCATCCTCCCCAAAGACTTTTGAGTAAGCTTAGCAGTCATGATGTAAGAAGGCGAGTCCTCTTATGTATCAGTAAGGAACAGAAAGCTGTGAGTAGGAATGAACAGTTTTTACAATGCAGTGGTGTAAGAAGTAGCCTTCCAATAAAATATCCATATTGGGACCAATGGGTTTTTTGTTTTTTTACTGTTTTTTTTATCTAGTGATATACAGTGAGCAGTGAAACAGCCAAGACCCCTCTGCTCAATCCACCACCATTCAGGAGGGTTTCAATTGTCCCATCACGTATGAGAGACTGCCTCAAACCTCTACATTTTTCATAGACTGTTGCCTCCTTAAGTGAACCTCAGGATGGCAAGCAAAATTGCAGAGATTGCCATTTCTGTCTTTATAGAGCACCTTCTGCTTATGTCTTCCATTTCGTTCACAACGTATAGATCAGCAGAAGAAACCTATTCACTTTGAATCCTTTGGCACACTGGCTGCTTGCAGAATCATGATCAAATCCCTAAAGAACCAACCTGAATTTTTCAAAATAATAGTAGCTTGGGTTCAACAATAGCATTTTTCAGAGCAATTTTCTAATGCTAACATTTTGTACAAAGAAGTGTCAGGATCCAGCAAAACCTCTTGAATTATTCAATGGAGTGTGGTATCAAATTGATTTCCCCACTCCAGTGTTGATCTTGATGCATAAGAACATGGTAGTAGGTTAACCAGCATGCATGAAACAGAAATAGTGATTCAGCTGTGTAATTAATGCAAAAGAGACCCAATTTCTTCACTTTCAAGTGTGTTCTGTGGGTTCAATTTTGTGGTTAAACAGTTGGGATGGGATGGGGGTGAGAGTCCTGAAATAATCTGAGTAGGAGCCTTTTGAAATGTGTGGAGTTTGGGGGGGGGGGAGTTAAAGCTCTCTTACCTTATCATGGGTCAAATGAAAATTGTTTAATTTTCTTTCCAAATTAAAGACTCAGAAATCTGAATAAGACAGAAGCTAATGATGATCTGAACTGTGTGGTAACTCCTTTGAGGGCCATAAAATGTATTAAGACAGGAATTATTTTGTACACCGTGCTGTATTTCAGTGTTTAATTCTCAGCAGGGTATATCAAATCACTTCCAAGATAATGAAATTACGGAGGAATTTTAGCTTCATATTAGTTTCCAGTACTGCAAACATTAAGGAAAAGATGCTTCAAGAATATGATGGGGAGTATCACCAAGGATCCCTGTGTTGGATATTACTTGAGGTGGATTATCTAGAAAGCCTTTGATAAATGAGAATTCGTGCAGAAATTCTCAGGCCACATGGCCGCTGGCATAGTAAAAATGGTAAGTACCAAAAGTTCCTTCCATATCCCTTTCAGGCAGCATTGGAAGAGGCCAGTCAGAGCACTGGAATTGAATAAGGATGCTGGTCCCCCTGGTTAGTGCAAAGATGCAGCTGGCAAGCATCCTTTGTGGCTAGGCCAGGACAGACACTGGTTGGTCTGACATGTACATGCATGCACATGTTGATGCCAGGAAGGTCCTTGGGTCATTTAAGTCCATGCAAGGCTAACCCATTTTGTCAGGAAGATGTGGGAAATTAAATGGGAATAAGGAAAACTGAGGAGCACCTGTGGGCACCTTTAATGACCATGGATGTTTCTGGAGGCTAACTGCTAGGAGTTATGTGGCCTTTATGGAGCACACTTGGGGATAATCTGACTCAAGTATGTTTATGATTGCTACCTTGGAGCTGGCTTTTTCTTCTGTTTAATACACTGGTTTCCTAGCATCTCAGAGACTTTTGTCAGTTGACTTTGCCTAAATAATCTGTAATGCACCTGACAAACATATTCGGGGGGGGGGGGGCTTGAATTGTATTTCATTTCAAAGGCAGTCCAAGGAAACAGAACAGAATTCTCTGCTTGTTTTGCTTAATTTAGTTCAAACCATTACTTGTTCCATCTAAGCTAGCAAAATTTATGGACACATTTACCAGGTCTTTTAAAGGCTTCTTTTGTTTCTCTACAATGAAGACTAAAAGAGATGTGATTCCAGAAGCTGGGCAAGCTTTGATTCCTTTGTGCCAAGTTCCACATTATATTTATCTCCTAGCTATCATCCAAACACAGACCCAGTTTGTAAAAAAACAGCCTTTTTGCTGCCAGCAAGATTTCTTTCTTCAGGCAGCATAAAATGAACTATTAGTTTGCTTTCCATTCTTGATAGTTCTCTTCCTCCCATTACTTCTTCAACTGTCTGGCATCCTCCACTGCCTCTTCACTTAGCTTTTCATGGAGTGCTTCCTCCTCACCCTGGTGAAATATCTCACACTGCCTGAAAACAGTCTGCACAGGTGCTGAGTCACATCCACAGGGCCATACCCATCCCAGTTGCAAAGAGGACAGGACTAATTGCAGACACTCTTTCTGATCCAAACGTACAATGTTTGTGTGGGGTTCTCCTAGGCCACAAAGTTTTTCTTGGAACAATTCTGATCCAGTTTACTCTCAGCTTACACAGGGATTACATTCCAAGGATAGTGCATAAAGCCAAAATCACATATAGTCGAAATAACCTTCTGGAGACTCTCCCAATTCTGCTGAACACTCTTCCTGCACCTTCAAATGCTCTCCCAAGGTGAGTGCAATGGCAGGTAGAATTGCTGGCATCTTTCCCCCCAAACACCCACCGCCACCCCTTTTATTTTCAGTGATACACATGAAGTTGAAATTGTGCAAGTTAAACTACACCCAACTCCTCAAAACCTCCCCCCATCCCCAAACTCCCTAATCCCCATGCCCTACTGTAACTTAGTCTGTAAATAAGCCTCATAGCATGCAACCAACAAAAAATCTGCACATTGCTTCCTTGTTTTGCCCACAGCCTGAACATCCCTCCCCTTTCTCTGTTGTTTCCTCTGTGTCAAATTTGAGATTGTAACCTCCCAAAGCACAATGCACACTGATGGTATATGGTTGGCGAAGGCACATCTGTTTCAAGGGGCATTTAGATGAGGGGAGACCTGATTGCTATCCTTCGGTGATTTGTTGTTCTACATTTTAAATGGATTCTGGTTTTATTGATTTTATGTATTCTTACCTGCTTGTTTTTATTGTAAACTGCTCTCTGTCCCATGCAAAGGACAATACATAAGCCATGTAAATTAAACAACCAGTAGTTATAATGATTATTAAAAACAACAACAACACTCTGAGAGACAAGTTTATCAAGGTCACACACTGAATTATTGAGGGCAAGACTTAAATGCTACTATCCAGGATCTAATCCCATTTCTCCATTTACTAGATCACATTTGCTGCCAGAGTCCAATTTCTCCCCTCCTGTGCTATGGAGTTTGTTTCCTTTCTTAATTTCTAATCCATTTGTAGGCTTGTGACACAGTACCTTGTAATTTTTCATTAGCACCCAGTGGATAAAATACCTGCCTCTTGTACGGGAAAGAAGCCAAATTCTCTATTAGCCTTTCAAATCAACTCTGGCTCTTTGTGGTGCCTTTGGTTCAAGAAGCATAAATGTGTATTACTGGTCAAACACCCCATGAGCCTTAAATTATTATAAGCAGGTACAAATTATAGTAGTCATATATTTCTCTAGAGCAGAGATTGAGGACACACCCACACACTTGTTTGTTTGTTTGTTTGTTTGTTTGTTTGCCTGCCTGCCTGCCTGCTTGTTTGCCTGCTTGCTTGCTTGCTTGCTTGTTTCATTGTTTGGTTTTGCATTCAAGTGCTTAACCTTTCTGCATTGTTATGTTTCACTAGCAGTAAGTGACGGTTCCAAATTTCACAGCAATTTTTAAACATTATGCTGACATACATCAAAGTTTTTGTTATGGCATGGTAGCACCCTAGACCCAGCTGGCATTACAGACTTTGGGAATAACAGATATACCATAAACCTGTTCCACTCCAGATGAAAATTGCCTGAGAACATGGAAAAGTTGGCAAAGCCTTCATGACACTTTGACCACAACTACTCCAGGAATACCAGGACAGATAAAAGGAAGTACTTCTTCATGCAGTGCATAAGTTATGACACTTACTTCCACAGGAAGTAGTGATGGCCACCAACTTGGATGGCTTTAAAAGAGAATTAAATGAACTCATGGAGGACAAGGCTACCAGTGGCTGCTGCCCATGATGGTTCTGCTCTGCCTCCACCATTGGTAGTAGTAGTGCTTCTGAATACCAGTTGCTTGAAAGCATAGGTGTAGTTCCTGTGTTTGTGCCCTTCTTGTAAGTTTCCCACAGGCATCTGGTTGGCCACTGTGACAACAGAATGAGCCATTCATCCATCGGACTCTTATTGTGTTTGGAGAACAATTCCCTGCAAGTTTACATCATACAAATCATGAAATGCCATGGACAACATCTGATTTCCTGCAAATAGCCCGTTTTCCTTTGATCATCAATATTTGGTGCATCTATCAACATTTGCTCGTGTTAATTTGGACTTAGTTGCTAGCTTCCTGAGTTGAACCAATTCTTCAGTTTAGTTCTTCTGTCTATACTATTTGTTTCCAATGACTCATTCAGGTCTCTGAAACATTCTGCATTCATTCCAGCTGCCCAGTTAATATAGTGGTGAACTTGGACCAAAGAGACACTGGTTCAATTCTTGCTTGGGAATAAAACTCATGGGTGATCTCAGACCCATCGCTATCTCTCAGCATAAGCCATCTTCTAGAGTTGTTGTGGGAATAATAGGAAAGAGATCCCATGTATGCTATTCTGAGCTCCTTAGTGGACAAGTAGATTAAAAATGTGATTAATAAATACTGGTAATAATTGGTAAGTTAATGAATACCTTGTGGTCTATAAAACAGAGGGGTTAGCAAAAGCACAAAAGGAATCTGAATTATTCCTTCCATTGCTTCTATCAGTTTCTTCAATCCGAGGAAACGTGTTTGATAATGTGAGTGATAAACGATAGATATAATTACTATGATGAGCAGGCCTAGTTGCAAAGCACTTAAGACTGCAATATCATAAGATGTTCCCATCCAGGACTGAGCAATGAAAGGAGGACCTAATAGCATCTAATTAGCAAACAAAGGGGAGGATAATGAAAGCAAAAAATGGACCACAATCTACTAGCTTTGCAATAAGAGTCTCTTTGCAAAAACACAGTCATAAGGAAACCTGAAATAAACCTACCCAAACAGAAACAATTCTCCAAACAATATGACCATCAAAACAAGAACTGAGGAACTGAGAGTTACTAAACCATAGGAACTGTGTACACCCAACTCCTTATTTCCTTTCCCTCCTGTCAGCCCTTTGCCCTCCCTTCTCCTCTTTTGAAACATCTCTTTCCCTTTCCTGACACTGGATGGTATTCAAGTCAACAGTTCTGCTAGCGCATGGACTTTTAGCTGCACAATGGAACTTCCCCACCCTTTCCACTGCCTCCACCCCACCCCACCCCTACATCTGTTCTAGGTTTCTTCCCAACCTTTCCCAGCAGATGTACAGGGAGTGCCAGGAGCACTGGGGAGGGCTGAAGTCCTTGCACTAACAGAACTGTTGACTTGGATATCACCCACAATTTCCCAATCCCTTTCACTCCCCCCCCCCTTGATTTAACTGCCGTCTACCTATCTTTAGCCTTGATTATACACTTTTTTATGAGTCTCTCTAGGGTTTAGTTTTCTAATATATTTCCTTTCTTGTTAATGTTGTATATAAATGAAACATATCTGGAATAAAACTGAAGGCAAAACTCATATAAATTCCTTCACCCATATACCTTGATTGAGTTACCTGATTTTTTTTTATTCAAAAAAGAAGAAAAGAAATATTCTTTCATGTGTAAATAGAATAGGCCCACCTTTTTAAAAGAAAAAGAAAAGAGAGAAATGACAGTGGAATTTCATTTGTGTTGATAATTTATCCATTTGCTATAGGCACTATCCAGTTTGCTATGAATGCATTTCTGATAGCACAAGATTCAGAAACATAACAAATCCTTTCGCACCTTTTCAAATGTGTTTACACAAAACAGGTCCAAAGTACAGTTTCTCTTATCTTTCACATCGAGTTATGCAAAGGTCAGCCAAAATAGAATGTTGAAGATTCCAAACCTTTCATTGAGAAATATGTTAGCGTTTGAAATTCAGAGGTGACGACTGCATGGAAATTAGTGATCCACGGTGTTTGGCTGATTCGGCTTGCATCACTAAACTGACATACAAAATTAATGACTATAATTTTAAACTTCAAGGCAAGAGGGGAAATTGTCACACAAAATGATTGGATCAGTAAGGATCTTGAAAATAGAACCACAGCTGTGGATGATCCTCCACACTATCAAAAAAAATTTCTTTTCATCATTTCCCATCTTCAAAAGAAAGTTAAAGAAGCCGTAAATGTTGATAACACTTTGCTGAATAGCTTGACAAGATTGTAAGAACTTTGAAAGAGGATTTTGGACTACACACATATCAAGCCAGCAGTCAATTTTCTCACTAACCCTTTCATCATTGGTGAATAAGCACAATTGCTAATATACACACAGCTGACACAGAATGGAAATCATAACTCTGTAAACAGATGCACAATTAAGGCAAGATAATCTGCTCCAGGTTTTCAGTCATTAGCTGAGCACTGGAATTTCCATTTCTGAGTGAAACTCTATTTGTGGCATTGAAGACAATGGACTAGAAGTTCAGCTGAACAGGTGCAGACCATATTCATGACTGCCTGATGATGGCAGTGATGCCAGACCACAGATGCTGGCTGAAAATATGCATTGTCTGGGTTTTAGCTAATATAGAGAGTATATAATTTTGTGTTTGTTGTGCATTTTGGGGGTATTATGGTAACCTTGTAATTATAAAATTGTTAACTTATGACTATTGTTGCCATTCTCAAATCACTCGCTGTGACATAAGGCAGTCAATGTGGTCCAATAGCCAGAGGAGGGACATGGACCTAAGAGACACCAATTCAAGACCAGGTCCAGCTATAAATTCATCAAATGACCTTGAACAAATGACCTATATTAGTTTCAATAATGGATAGTAGTGGAACAAAGCCATTTGGTAGCCATTAACATCTGCTTCATGCATTCAGAACAGCACATATGAACATACAGTGTGTGGTGGAAGTGGTATGGACCCCCATCATCCACATCTGCTCCAGCCCTTAAAGTCTGCTTAAAGTGACACCTTAAAGTCTAGCAAATTTATTATGGCATAAGCTTTTTTGGACTTCATCAGGGGCATGAAATAAACAAATAGTCAGGATCAGTGCACCAGCTACACTGCATCATGGTTAGATTCTCTTTAGAAGCTAGGAACCTTTTCAGTAAGCAAACTAATTCGTGCTTTCATAATAAAATAAAGCAATGACACTTGCAGTTACCACATTGGCCTCTCCACAATTTCCTTTCTCACTTTGCCAGGTCTCTTCCTGATGAATGATGCTGGGCCCCCAGGAGACTTTGAGATGCCTTACAGCTGAATTGGCTTTCAAAGAATGATACAGCTTGCTTTCAGAATGTTTTCTGTATATTATTTGTTTAGCAACCTGGAGCAGTGAAACCTGGAAGTGGTGTAATTCACATTTACCCCCTGTACTTTGTCAATAACACTTACTCATTTTCTCTACTTGAATGGCATATCCCCACAGGTAATTGTCTTGGCATTTTTATGTGCTTCCACTTATTCACTGGAATGAGCAAGAAAATGTCCAACAGAAATCATTACAATCTCATAGCCATGCTTAGTTTTGATGCTTGGAATATTAATATTGGGTCTAAACATAAGACAAGTCCTCCTGGATCATTCCAAAGGCCTTTCTAGTCTAACCCCAAAATTTGCAACATCTTATCTGCAGCAGAAACACTGTAACTATTGGCAGAGGACAGTGTTTCAGGGTTAGATGATCAATTTTTTTGCTTTGGTGTAAAAAAAGAGATTACAGAACATGAATGGAATTCAAAAACAGCTCCCCCTCCTCTTCCATTAGTGAATACCTCCACTAGATCAAAAGCCCCTCCATGAGTTTGAGGGCACCAATTGGATCCAACTCCATATTAGTGAAAAATGGAGAGATCAGCCCAACTAATACATTACTCAAGCAGTATTGAAAAATTCAAAACGCATACAAAACGGAGAACTTATGGGGAAATTCTTACACCACCATTCCTGGAAAAAGTTGCACAGGCAAGAGAATTTCACATGCCATCCTTCCATTTCACTTGACCTGGCAGTTTCAAACACTGCTTTGCCTGCTCCCTTGGTGTCCCTTGTATTGTCCATTCCTAATAATTTGTGTTCACATCATGGGTGTCCATGGGGTGTTTTCTAGGAGGACAAGCAAAGTAAAACATGGAAAAGGAGGAGCAGGCCAGTTTCTCACCAAAACTGTGAAGAATACTGCCTGTACTTTTTGCCTCATGCCTCAAGTTCTACAAATGCTGGAATTTGCTCTCTATTCTAAAGAAGAAGAAGAAGAAGAAGAAGAAGAAGAAGAAGAAGAAGAAGAAGAAGAAGAAGAAGAAGGGAATTATGGTTCAGGGGTGACCTCCCCCACCCCAGATGCCCTTAGTTCATGATGGTATTGGGATGCTTATACACATTCCAACTTACAATAGTGTTTACTGTTTGTACCTGCAAAAAGTTTAGGGCTGGACATAATGCTTTGTTTCCAAGTGGTGCATGTCCTGGAGCTTCCTGCTGAAATCCTGTGACATTTCATACCACAAATGTTCCAGAGGATGGGTGGAGGTTGTCCAGCATTCATTGCACTATAGCATGAGACTACACCTCCAAACAGCAGTGACAGGGTAGCACTGGGGAAGCATTGCAGAACAACTATAGGGATGGTGTGTGGACAGTCCACTACTGCATCAGTGACATATTTCAGAATACATGCCCCTTTAAACCCAGCAGTCTGGAGGAGTCCTTTTAGAACACAGGTGGCTACAGGTGGCAATGACAATCACACTCTCAGTTAACATATGAATAATGTGCTTGAGAGTACCCAAGAAGGGTGTGTGTGAAAATTTGAGCTTTTTGCTTGCCTGCTTCCTGCTGAACCCCTAATCTGTGATTAAAGCTTTAATCAGTTAATCGTACCAATTAACAGATTAAAGCTTACAGCTCTAATTACTTCTCATTGGCTATACTTCAGACACACACATTGCAAAGGAAGCAGAAAGATGCATCCCTGTTTGTTTCCCTTTGAGGCGCCTCCATACTCATTCCAGAATACATCTTCCCAGTACAGAAAATACCAGGAGTGGGATTTAAATAGCAACTTTTACAAAAGAAATATACTTGATAGACAACAATGCAAAATATCCAGCTGCTGCAAGATGCTAAATTATTCCTTAATATTTATAGGGTTGCATGCAACATAGCACAAAGACTAAGATTTCATCAGTGCAAGGATTTCTGCTTGTGCAACAGAACCTTCTCTCCTGTTCCTCTTCCTGCATACCCCCTAAATCTGTTATCAGGGTTCTCCCAAACTTCCAAAACAGATCTGGTGATGGGATAGTGTGCATGGGGGAGGATGGGAGTGTAGTCCCACTGTGTTTGCGGGAATCCTTGCACTGGCTTCTGCTAGCACAATAGAATGGTTGAATTCTGGCCACAATCAGCTGAATTCCAGTAGCATCTGGGCATATTCTCTGTGTATCCATAAGTGATCTTTGCAAGATCTGTGGGTTTAAGGGAACTCTCAACACATCAAATCCTTTATGAATTCTTTGAATGGCCTATCCCCCACCTCTGTTCTAATGCAGTGTTGCCAGAGTTGAAAACATTGAATTTCAAACAAATCTTGGTGCCATGTTACCTGGAATGAAGCCAGAATTAATCTCTTGCTTCTTCTAAACACTACATATACAATTCTATTTCAGTACTAAATATACTTTTATTCTGTGAAAACCATCTGATTGATCACGTGAATAAATAAACAAGCATATCAATTAATGGACTGGAACTTTGAGACACACAAGTCAAGACTGAATTTCCTTCATTTAAAAGTTCATTAACAGAGTTGGGCAAAATGAGAAGGATGCAAATGTTGCTAACTTTAATTAAAATGTAGGCTAAATGTAATGAAATTGTCATGGTTGCAAAACTTATTTTTTTTTCTTTTTATAATAGTTTCATTTGTATCAGGTTCCTACCTGTCATCCCCATGAAAATTCAGGCCCCCCTTCAGTTACTGAAAAAGAAAACACTTTTGAATGCAAGTGTATACTCACACACCTGCAAACTAAACTTCTGATGGTGTAAATTAGCACACACCTAGCCAATCTAAGTAAATCAAGGGTAGAACTATCTGTCTTGCCACTCAAAGGAGATAATGTGATCTCCATAAGTATATGTCTATATTGCTTCTCACTGGAGAAGGAAACATGCAAGAGAATGGGACCTCAAACACAATGCATGAGCTTATCCACTGAGGGTGATAACTACCGGTATTTAAATAGGCTGTATAATTGGCTATCTGGTGCTGCAGTTTACTTCAGCCACACTCCCTGAACCAAATCCCAGATCTTTTATGCCTGTGTCTAATCCCACTCCCAGGGAAGGGTCGATCTCTAGTCATCACGCTACCTGCCCCTCCAATCCCACTAAATTTAGACACTGCCACCCACCTAAGGACTATGATGCAAAGACCTTCTCCCAGAGTCTCTGTGGGTTAAGTGATAATTGGGAGCACACAGCATGGGCAGGAGGAAGAGACTTTGTGTTTGGCTGATTCCACAGAAAGCTCTGAAAGGCATTTGGCCATCGCGAAAGCATTATCTTAAAACTCCAGACATGTTGATTAAATGGCAGAGTTCTGTGTAACAATGAATTAAAATGGCAGCCACCTGCATAATAAGTGGGACACAGCAAGCACAGTAAAGCAAGTAAAGGTGCTTGTGTGACAATTTTGATCTCTCTCTGTAAATGTGGATGAGATGCCCTATGTGGTACAGATAGAGATAGATAGATAGATAGATAGATGATAGATAGATACTTTATTGTCATTGTACATAGTACAACAAAATATACAGGACTCCAGAATACAGTTCAGTATAAAGCATTCATGTCCTGAAATCCAGAACCACCTAGGACCCTACAGGTATGGGGGACCACGCTCATCATCTTTAACTTGAAGAGGAGGAGGAGGAGTTTGGATTTGATATCCTGCTTTATCACTACCCTAAGGAGTCTCAAAGCGGCTAACCATCTCCTTTCCCTTCCTCCCCCACAACAAACACTCTGTGAGGTGAGTGAGGCTCAGAGACTTCAGAGAAGTATGACTAGCCCAAGATCACCCAGCAGCTGCATGTGGAGGAGCAGGGAATTGAACCTGGTTCACCAGGTTACGAGTCTACCACTCTTAACCACATCGGTCCTAAACATACCATGTAGAATTCCGTCAGGTGTCAGCTGAAATGAATTAGCTTTATCATTGTTCTATTGATCATTTTGGTACTTTATTGCTTTTTAACATAAATTGCCTTGAGATATACATTTATTGGATTATTATTTTAAAATATTTGCCAGTTTAAGCACAGAGTTAATGCAATTTCCAACAAGCTAAGGCTGATGCCTTGACTGACATCTCCCAAGATCAGCAATAATGTTGTGCAGTGTCACAAATTGTGCTTGCTTACAATTTAACTTCCATGCACCTACATTTCCCTTGGTCTTTCAGGCCAAAATCCAGGTGGATTTGCTCTGGACCTGTACTGCTTTATGTAGCATCTGAGCCTTACTTTATTGCTAGAGGAATCTCTGTGTGAGTTGATTCATGCCAGTTGGTTAGTTACAGTACATAAGTTGACACAATGGCTATGAAACAGCAGTTCTGGCAAAGAAATCCTGTGTTTCACATAGTCAAGGGCTTCATTGCTGTGTTCTGTGAAACGCTTGCACACATGCCGACAGGTACGTCATTGTGTGCACATCAAATTCACCACTTGAATTGTGCCTAATTTGCATAGCGTATTTTTAAAAGATTGACCTGTGTCTGCTCCTACCTCCTTATGGAATTCCCATGTACTTGAACGTTGTTCTGTTATTCTCATCCAACTTGGTAAGAGACTGTGGAAGTTTGGTCCAGCAACATTGGGGGGGGGCGGCACATTGGCTACCCCTGAACTAGACCCTTAAATATATTGGAACAAGGCAGAACACAGAAACTTTATAAACATTTAAAACTACTTGGCCACAGATGGAAGAATCTGTTTCTGTCCGTCAGATGTTGCCCACTGGAAAGCTTTCTTTCATGTAGCATTTCACTCTTGGGAGATTTTTCCTCCCAACCAACCCCCCTGTACAGGCTAAAATGGCCAACACATGGGAATGCATAGGACATCTCTAACTAATGAAAATTGTACAGCTCTGTGAAGACAGATATTTTTCAGTGATGAAATCAGCTCATAAAAGTCAGACCTCCGGTAACTGAAAAAATCTGGTTTGTGGTGGCCATTTTTGAATGTCAGAGTGTGAATACATGCTACTTCCCCCCGCCCCCCCAAAAAAAAAATCAGTGAAGGACAATGTATCCTTGTTTCTATACTGTTCATTAGTTTTGTGGCTTAACTCCTATCTCTAGTTAGCAGGGGCAAGCAGCTTTGTTCATTCAGCAATTGAAGTTGAATTGCCCTGCCACAGATCATGTGAGTTTGTTGCATGAATGTTGCCAACTCATTTCTCCTTGAGACCAAAGCATTTGCCTGCCAGCATGGTATTGTCCTTCAATGTTCAGACACATTTGGAGCAACGAGCTGTGAGGAAATCACCAGTTTGGGAGGGGGGGTTGTAAGTTTACAGATCAGAAAGGTGAAGGGGTGCAATACAGATTTAATGGTGGTCATTTAGTCTGATTTAAGAGTTACCACATTGTATGTTTGCTACCAGAGAACCACTGAGTTATATAAGCCCCCTTCATACCTTATCTTCCATGCATCCACCTTACGTGTTGATGGAGTGATATCATACCACTGACCTTGCCCTGACACTGCCATGTCCCACTGGCCCTGCCCCACATAGCGGTGAACATCTGGAAAGAAACAACCTGCAGGCATACAGTTGTATGCACATGAGTGGACCGTGCAACTGGGAATCCTAATTGGACCAGGTTGTGTGGAGCATCTACAGGCATACAGCTGTATAGCAGAGCATGGTGATGCCAGAGCTATGATTCTACTCCTGCTCCATAAGTAGGATGAACATGTGAACACTGTATGACAGGAGCTATAGAGTCACCCTAAACCGGCAAGGTAAACACACCTGTGGAAGTAGGATTGGGTGAGGAGAGCAATTGCAGCAGGTTATGCACTTCTGAATACACACAGTGATGATCTTCTAGGTTCCTTTGGGTATATGTTGCAATCTGAATGGGATTTCACATCTGCATCAGGGGCAGGGCTGACCCTACCATTAGGAAGAATGAAGCAGCCACTTCGAGGGCAAATGCTAGGGGCAGCAGAAATATTGATAACTGCCACTCCCTGAATCCTCTCCCCAGTTACTTCCATCCTCCTAAGCTGACACTAGTAATGTTTGCTTGATGCTGACTTGAGAAGGCAGGCTATTTTACTTAGCCATCTTCTCCCAATGCATCTTCTCCCATCTTCACCCAATGCATCACAGGCAGCGCCATTCAAAAGGACCCTCAGCAAACAAGCAGGCAGGGAAGCACCAACCCGGGCCATGAACTTTATCAGGCACTGCACACATTGCTCTGCCTATGTGATGCAGTGGACAGACTGTATTGGTGGACATAACTGATGGTGGTGAGAAATTATGTCGGGTCTCAGCCTGATCAGTGAGTAGATGGTTTTGTTAGATGAAAACTTTCTGAAGAATGAGTGGGACATATATAAATCCTATCCTTTTTATTATAAGCCCAGAAATGAACGCAGCATCCCATAACCAGGGTGACAACTCAATGCAAGGCAAAAACACCCCCCATTGGTTTCCAAAGGAAAATGTTATTGCCTCTTTAATGGCAGTACACCTTGCCCAGCATTATGTCTAACTTAGGAATCAGAGGATGGAAAGGAGGGATATATAAGTTTTATTACTTTACATGTTGTTGTTTTTAATGTAAATCTTCTGCAAGAGGTGATTTACAGCAAACAGAAGCACAACAATCCTAAAGAATGAGCATTTTGCTTTCCGAAAACTAAAGTATAGTCAAGCTGTGTGGCTTAAGGTACTGGCTCACATTTGCATTCAGAATCTGGATTTTTTTTCTGCAGCCAAAAGCTCAGATAGAGGGTGGGGAGTACAATGTGTGGGCTTGTGCAAGTGCAAATACAAAAGGTCACTGTCTCATCTAGAGAAACAATAAGATTAGTGCTTTTATCACTCATTTTTTGCTATCCTGCACTGTTCTGTAAACACTGTTGTATGACTTTGCCTCTTATCATCAGTCAACGGGATCTGTTTTTGTTGAAAGAGCGTCAATCACAAGGGTTTTGCCATTCATATACTTAGCCTTATAGCTGCAGGGACTGGGGGTGGGGGGAGGACAGGCTTTCATTCAGCCTACAATAGGTGGCTCTGTCACTGTTAGAAAAATGCTGTGAGAGGAAAAGGAATCGTCATGGATAGTGTAACCAAGAGTTCACTTGCTCTGTCAAGCAGATTAAGATAAAGCTGAACGAGGTCAAAGCTATTAACATTTAGACTACAGGGTATATAACCAGTTAGCATCTAGTTAGACAGTGGGTTTTTAATTGGAGAGTAGCTTCCTTCTAACATTATGTAAACACTAATATTAGCTGAAGCCTGGGTGGTCCCATCTTTACAACCCAGAGGACATATCTGATGCACATCCAGCTCCAAATTATCCTTTATTAACCAAGCCACATTTGACTTGTAAATGAGTCCTGTCCCTACTACCCCACTGGCAGAGAGAAAGCTTCAAACTCACAAAAAAACTTGGCTTCCCATTTGTTTTCCTACAAAGTCAAATTCTCTTTTGCAGAACATACTTGGTCTTGATCTTATTCTGTATTCTACTGCTTTTCTAGAATTCATTTGCAAAAAAATAATAAGTGCATTTTTTGCTCAATTCTTACTAGGCTGTGTATGGGGGCGGGGGGTGAAAACCATGACATGAACCTACACAGACCCGTCATCTGAGGCCCTTCTTCATGTGCCTCTTCTGTGAGAGGTCAGGAGGGTGGCAAATTGGAAATGGGCCTTTTCTGTGGTGGCCCCCCACTTCATTACATATCTTTACTTGCCAGGCAAAAAATTCCTCTTTTCCCAGGCCCTTGGCTAATTAAAAAATCTATGGCCTTTTAAACTGGGTGGGGGTTGTTTTTGTTTGTTAATATGTTACGTATTTTTGTGTTTTTATATTATAACCCACTGTGCAATCCTCAGATAAAGGGCGGTATAGAAATTTAAGAAATAATAATAATAATGTGTGACATGAAAAATTATAAAATTTAACAAATACAGAGGCATGTACACGCATGCACCCAATTTATGTAATCTTCCACAACTGTGCACTTTTCATATGCAAGGTCAGCCAAGTCGTACAATCTGAGGCCTTCTGGGCTTCTCTCTTATAGTACACAAGATGGGTGCATACTCACAAATCAAACAGAACTGTCCAAAAGACTCCACAAAACTTTGCAAGCTCTCAGCTACTGTACCGTATGACACAAATCAGAAACCCCAAACAAGCTGCTGGATAAGTGTTTTCATCACCTGTGAACAGACAATGGTTCACACTGGTACTGATCCATGTAGAGACTGCTTGCTGAAGGGCGTGGGAATGAGCCTTGATGCTAAAGAACCACAACACATAGACACACACACACAGGGCCAGCCCTACCATAAGGCAGAATGAGGCAGCTGCCTCAGATGGCAGATGCTGAAGGTGCCAATTGCTCCCACTATTCACCAAGCACCTCCTAAGCTAGCCTGCTGGCCTCATGTACACTGGCAAATGTTGTCTTATCACCAATAAGATTCAACAGCCAGTGTGGTTGAATTATGTGTGTGAGGAGGCGGTCTCTTGTCCTTCACTCCAAGGAGCAGAATGTATTGGATCAGCCCAGTACAGACACAACATATGCAATGTTTAATATGAAGAAATGTTCCGGGGGGGGGGCGGGGAGAGAGCACCACCTACATCATTTTTGCAGTAGACATATTCTCATATGTAGGCCTCCATTCATATAAAGCTGTCTTCTGTTGGTTGCTGAAGACATTTTAATTCCAGAAAGCTTTTGTCATGCTAAATAATTGACATTTTATTTAAAGGTTGTGTTTTATCTGTTGTTTCTCTGCCTCTGGTGTGTTGTTGTTGTTTCCGGATTTTGATTAAATCTATTTCTATTAAAGATCTTTAAACTTTTAAGGATCTTTCTTCCATTTCTCATGAATAGTTTCTAGCCGCATTACTAATATGGCATATTTATTCAGCCAAAATATGGTTAACCATAAAAATCTGCAAGAACTTTGAAAATGCATGCCTGTAGTGGATTTCCTGTGAGTTCCCTTCTCTAGTAGGTACACCTTATATACAATGAACTAACCTAGAGAGTAAAACACATCACTCACATCTTTAAAGGCTCATAGCTTTCACAGAACATAAACAACTAACAAAGTACATATGGAGAGGACTCAGCAAACAGAGCAGAAAGTAATTTGTTCTCCATTTAGCAATACTGTACTCCACCCAAATAGGCTATCTGGGGGAAATAAGCATTTGGGTGTTTGTGCAGTTGTTCCACAGCCAATTCACACAACCTTGGGGCTTACGGTATATTGGCTGTTTCAAGTTGTTATGTGTGTCATTTCCCTGCCTACAGCCAGGCAATCTGCTGTTGTATGTAAGATTAAGTCTGTTGCACACACCCATAATTTAGCCTACTTATCATGAAAGGTATTTCTTCCTGCCTCTGAATTCCAGTTGTTGTGGAATAGGAAGAGGCCTATCCTGAAGAGACTCATGTCCTGCTAATGGATTTCCCATCAGCAACCCATTGGCTACTGTGAGAACAGAATGTTGCACTAAATGTGCCTTTGACCTGATCCAGAAGGTTCTTCTTATGTTCTTGACTAAAAACGTAGGTTTTGAATGGCATCCAGAAAACCCTATCCCTGGAAGTGACTGCATACAGCTTGCAGCCAATACGCAGGTTGCCAAAACGTACAGAAATTTCAGGTGACCATCATAAATTTAATGGAAGCATGAAAGTCTTACGTTGTAGTTTCTAGTCACTTTTCAGGGGGCTTGACCTATTGCACTCATGTCCTGCTTGCGGGCTTCCCAGCAGCAACTTGTAATTGGCCAAATCCAGCCCCTAAGAAAGAAACAGAAAATTTTGGGTAACTATAATTTTGGGGGGTGGGTAACTATAGAGGGTGGGGTACGAGGAGGGAAATTAAGGGAAATTAAGGGAGATATAAGATATATGTTTGTGCTTTGTTAATGTTTAGTTAATCTATGTACTTATGCTATGTATCTTTGCTATTTTCATGTATTTTTGTAATCTTTATTATTATTATTATTATTATTATTATTATTATTTTTCTTTGTAAACTTTGAACTTAAATAAAGTCTATTTTATTTTTTAAAAAAAGAAAGAAACAGAAAAGATGAGAAATTCCAAGGTTTAATAGTCTAAAGAGAAGCAGAAATGCATTAAAAGAGAGTGGGGAGAATATATTTATCATTCAAAAATAAATAAATGAGGAATTCAGAAAAAACAGATTAAAATCCAAGTCTGAGTAGAATACAGGGTATTCTAATTAAAATCCAAGTTTGAGTAGAACACACACACACACACACACACACACACACACACACAACCATCACTGTTCATTTTAGGTGACCTCTGCTTGAGATATCACTGCACAGCACAGAATATTTTATTAACAAGCCAATAAGAGGTTGGAAGGGCATATATCAAACTGCTGTAGATACCACTTCCCCCAGTCATTATTGTTTGCAGGATGGAGACAGATGCTCCCAGAGCATTTAATAGCTACAAATGTTTTCAAGTTGCTATTTGTAAAAATAAAAGAAAAAGAAAGAAAACCCACGTTCCTCCTTGTACTCCGGAGAAGGCAGGCAACTCTTTGAGTCATCACAATGATCCTGCCTTCATCTTAAACTTTGAAGAAGAAAATGTGAAGCATCTCCAGATGTTTTCAAAAACAGGTCAAAGCAACTACCACCAGCTGAGCTTCTCCTTCTCTTTTACTTTACTTTTTTTTATTTACGGAGTGCACAAAGTAAACACATCCATGCATTCCTATTCTTCTTACAAACCATACATAAATGCAAGTCATTTCTTAACAACTTCAGATGGGTCTATAACAATATCATCTTTCCAAGTCACTAATGAACTTGGGAAAAATACCTTGCATCCAACCTTTGTATAACATTGATCCTTCAGGATGAAGCATCTTCTTTCTATTGAAATCTTGAAGGATTTCTTCCTGTTGTCCTCTTAATGTTCAAAAGAGACATTTTTCAAAGAGATTCAGACATCTCTTTAGTCTCAAATGATGCATTTTAATGAAATAGCTTCATTATGTTTTCAGGGCTTCACAAATACAGATAGACCAAAGTCAGTCAGAACTCACTTATGAAAGAAGGGTGGCAACAATTTGAGTTATTTCCTCAGTTCTTAGAAAAGAATAACTTCAGTCTCTGTATTACAGTTATCTGGAATATCAGCCAATATTGAAAGCCTTAATCTAACATCATTTAGATCCAACAAAAACACATTATACATAGTCACAGACACAAGCAAACAAATGAGAAGGCTCATTTTATTAGTCTCAGTTCAAACCTGGGGGTTCAAAACTTCTGCCAAAGTCTGATCTTGCAAAATGGTATTTTTTAATAGGAAAGTTGTTTGAAACAAACCAATGTGTTAATAATGGAAGTGTATGCATTTGGAAATCGGGTTTTCGGCAACAATATCTTACCCGGCAAATGAAAAGAGCCATAATAGGAGTGTTACAAGTTATTGCTACATAATGATTCATCCAAGTTGTTGTTACAACTCAATTTTCCTTCTTTACAGGCCTCATTGCAGCTGTAAAAAAAATTGAAAGTAATGGCAAAAAAGTCAAAAAATGCAATGGCCCCATCACTGACAGAAGTTGGTTTTATGATTGTGCTGGGCCACTAAGAAGCCAATGTGTCAAGACAGCCCAATTTCACTGCATGCTAACTCAAATGCAAGTCTCACTGTAATCCATGCACCTTACCCACATGAAGGTGTGCATAGCTTGGCAGGTTAACAGCAGTTGTGGAAAACTGTAGTGACAGAACCACCATCACATGCATAGCCCCAGAAGGGGTGCATTGCTTCCAGGGCTGGCACAGCAGAGAGGCCTGAGGGCTTTGGAGACCCCATCCCCACAACACCCTGTTTCAGGGCATTCAACTGGCTTGAAGCAGAGGACTCCCCCACTGACGCTCTTTTTCGCTAGCTGAGACTGCCGGAAAACCAACTGTGATGCACTGCAACCTAAGAAGCACACCTGTGAACCAGGATCTGCTACGCTCTCCTCTCTGGTATTACTAAAGCCGAGTCAACATTTCCAGGAAGATACCCCTAAGAGAAAATGTGTGACCTTTCCTTTTTCTCCCCGCCCCTCAAGAAGGTCACTTTGCAGATTTTTACCTGAATATTCTCCACCATTTCCTTGCCTCACAATGACTGTGGGTGGAAGATGCAAGATAGTGGGCCAGATTGCTAATGTAGCTGTTATGTTTAACGCAGAACAAACAAACAAAATTAAGGCCAAAGTTTCCCCAACCATGTCCTAAATAGGTATGTCTATCTCAAACAAGATGTCAGTGATGGTTTCCTTTGTGAACATACAAATCACTAGAACACTACTTCAAAGGCGTATTATAGAAGAGAAGCAGAATCAGGAGTTGTCATTGTCCCACTGCATGGAATAATCCACTTTTTAAAGTGCTATGAGTCACTTTTGTGGTTAATAGGCATTCACTTTTTTTTAAAAGGGCCATTAGGCGCCAAGGAAAGGAAATATTAAATAGATCTCCTAATGGACTGTAAATCTTAGAACATAAGAGTTATTCTGAAGTTTCAATCCAGTCCGGCTTCTGGAGATGGCTCTTTAAAGCTGCCATTGATAAGAGTTTACTTGTACTAGGAGATTTAACTTTATGGAGGTATGTTATACATTTCCTTTATGTGCCACACTTTACGAGCAAGTTCTCTGTACATGAAGGCATTGGAATCTACCACCAGAGAACTTAGTGCATTAATTCACTTGATCTGTAAAACACAGTTCACTCACATAGAGCAGATTAAAGACCTAGCAAAGGGGAGCAAGCTGGCAAACCAGGAATTAGATACATCATGTTGGAACTATATCTTGTAAAGTTTTTTTCCAAAATAAGTGTCAAAATCTTCCAAGCAAATCTAGTCCACTACTGAAAACCAAAGGGATTTCTCAGTTACATGTAAGATGGGACAAATTCAAGCTGACTGCAGGTAGTTGTAGGACTTCAAGTTACCCCCCCCCAAAAAAAAACCAAAAAGGTTAAACCTGCAACACTTGAACAGAGCACTTGGCAAACCCATCATTGCTTCTACTAGTGTACTGCATTTATTTAACATTTATTTAAAATGAAGAGTGTAGACAAACAGAATACAAATGGGAGATGTTACACCCCAAGGACCAGGATATATGTTACTATCTCCCCATGTATTAGAGTGGCCAGATATAAAAGAGACCAGGCACCAAATTTAATATTTGTGTAGAAGACAGAATTTCAGCTGGTGTAGCCAACATGTGCTATTTTCTATCTCATCCCATGCAAATTTACTCAGAAGTAAAGCCCTATTAGGCACCCCCCATCACACAAGTGAGAGGCGCATGGACTGGCCAACAAGCATGTGGCAGAGGAGGTGAGGCCACAGAGCTGGCCCATGAGGCAAGGTGAAGCGGCTGCCTCAGGCAGTGGAAGAACAAGAGGCGGCATCCCACCTACCCCACTGCTTCAGCTGCCAGCAGAAAGCCCCCTCTCACCATGGGGCATTCCAGCACACAGCACTGCTGCTCGTTTTCTCCATCCCTGAAGCATCAAAGCCTTGTGGAGCATTCCCCCTCTTGCCAAGTTTCATGAGGGGGGTGTTCCAGCATGCAGCATAACTGGGGGCTGCAGCGTGGCAGGAGGGCAGGAAGTGGTACATGTCCATTTCACCTCAGCTGGTGAAATGGGACATGCCACCCCTGTGGGGCCAGGAAACATGCCTCCACTCCTCACCTCCCGCCATCATACCACTGTAATTATGTGAAGGAAAATATCTAAATATGGCTTAAGCCTCCACCAGTTCACACAATGAGCACTTCCAAATATGACTTTGTTTCTTCAAAAGCATTTGAGGTAATAACATTTAAAGGACACCTTTTGTACACAAGAGGTTCCAGTTTCGATCCCCAACGATTCCAAGTAAGGCTGAGAAAGACTGAAATCCAGAACTGCTTTCAGTTGGTGCAGAGTAGGTTTCAGGCAATAGATAGATAGATACCCACACACATTTATTTAAACACTTATATCTTTGTACTGCTCAATAACTTAAAGCACAACAAATGGCAATTAAACAATAAGACCACTAACAATCAAAACAATTACCGTACTAACATACTCAGGCCATTTGGGGAGGAGAGGAAGGGAGGGAGGGAGGGAGGGAGGGTATTCAGGAGTTCAAATAATTGTCATTTTTCAAATCTGGTAGAGAAACAACAATATGTTAGCACATAATACTGAAGTTAAACTGTGATCAATGTACAAGACTATTGTGCTGGGCTTGTTTATTTTTTAATGCTTTTGTGTTTTTGTAAAATAATAGCACTTTGTGGGCAGCCATTTTTTCAATTACTTTTACAAACAACATTCTGGTTCTGAAGTATGAAAACATGATTATGAGAAGCACCAAAATAACCCTTTAAAAAAAACATATACACACAACCTGGAAGATTGTTTTTCATACCAATAAACTTTTGCTCCATTGGGAGATATTCTGTACACAGAGCAGTCATTAGCTGTCTAAAGCCAGGTCATGCCTTCCCTCATTAAATGACTTTCTGTTTGGAGGACATTGGATTGCTTCAGTTACCAGTGAGAATATGTCAGTCTTTATTTCCTGCAAGCATTGCCTCGCCTGATGGAAACACTAGTCTTTCATGTATATTTCCTGGAGAGCTAAAGAATGTTAATGATGGTGAAGCCTATGCCACTCGGTGGCTGGGTTTGTCAAAGTGGCTGGGGCAGTGGACAGACGTCAGCAGGATACACACATGCTAATCAAATCTCCATCTGCACAGGAGGCTGCTTACAGAAACAGACAATTAATTTATAGAGCTCCATGCTATGCCTAGGGAATGAAGAACATATGAAGACAAAATGAATTCCCAAGGTCTGTAAAATGTTAGTAGGCTCTCCCAACGCTTTTGGGAGTGTTTGAAACAGAAAAAAGTTTGTGTGGGGGTGGTGTGCTAACCTTGTGGAAACAGACATCTTCATCCCAGGCAACTGCTTCATTTATCTGAAAAGGTTTGGTGTTGTTGCTTTTCTCCAAGTATAGGAATTCTGACGCTATAGCTATCATGTGCCTGACTCTTAAAGTGACCCTGTGGTGCCCTTAGGAATGAGGCAGCCAAAATCCTTTTCAACTAAGGGAGGAAGTGGTGGGGTGCCAATCACAAGACAACAACACATTACAATGACTGGCAGTCATGGTTAGCAAGCACTGAAATATTTTTTTCTCATTTCTCAATCTCCTGCTACTAGAAAGGGAGGGGGTGGGTTTTAGAAGGCTTTCTGGATAGAGAAGCGTGAACAAAAACCTTCTCACAAAATTGCACAAAATCAGTGTTTCTTATGTATTCTCTAGCATTACAAGTTTCATATGATTCCATTATTGAGGGCCACAATGAATAAACTATACGGCATGTCAAAATGTAGGTTGAGTATTTTATGGCAGCGGGAGTTGAGCTGAACGTATTTCAGGAGGTTGCTGTGTAATCCTGATAAGGTCTTAACTGTCCCCCATCCCCTCAGCTCCTCCACAAGCCCATGTTTCTAAATCAGTGGCGCTACTCTTAAGAGACCCATACCTTATCAGGGTTTCACACAGGGAGTAGGTGAAATCTGTGCTTGTCTCCAAGCACACAGGCATATTAAATGGTGAAGGGAGAATGTGAGTTAAGGCAACTGCATAAGATCATATTCACTTACAAACTTACCAAGGCAATGTAAAACAGGGATGGGGAGCCCTTTTAAGCCTGAGGGCCACGTTTCCTTCTGGGCAACCATTTTAGGGGGCATCATATACCAATACTGCATGGGGCCAGAAACAGAAGTGGGCAGAATATCAAATGCTATGCTTAGTTTGAAGTGTTATATTGGAATGAATGGCACATATTATGAGGTTTTATTTAACTTTTACTTATTACATTACTATACCGTCCTTCAGCCAAGGATCACAGGGCAGTTTACAATATAAAAACACAGAAATATATAACATAGTAACCAAACCAAACAAAAGCCCACACATAGCATAAAAAGCTATCCATTGTTTAATTCGCCAAAGGTATGATTCTGGGTGAGATTCTTGGGGCAAGCTAGGAAGCCCTTTAAAGTTAAGTTCCACACTTGTTTTAAGAATGAATTGTGTGCTCAGGAAATTCTGTGCTAAGGCACAGAGTGTGAGGGAATACGCTTCTCATGCATATGTATGCAATGTATAGAGTCATTTTCACTCGTTTCATTAGCTGTTTAACACAATACCCCATTAAATCCCTTCAAGAGCTGCATTAGAGTTCTGTGGCAATAATAAACTACAATTTAAAGTTGCATTATTCTAATAGTGTTATTGACGTTTTGAGGAAAAGCTTAAAAAGTAGGAAATCATTGGCTGCATTGTGGAAATTCTCTTCAGGCGCAATCAACTCTGTGGTAAATAAATGATATCTATAAGTTAACATATTCATTGACTATTTAATTGAAAGGGGACTGAGCTTTTTGCAGTTTTGCTTATGTTCAGTGGTGGAACGCTTCACTCCACAGAAGACTATGATCACATCTACTGTCTCTAAATCTCTTATTGAGGAGATACTTGAATGCTTCCCATTAGAGCATGATTGCACTCGTTTGTAGTTAAACATAATTAAAATAATGGTACTCGTGTTACCTTGGGTGTATTACCCCCATTTTCAAGCTATCCTATGGAATTAAAAAGAAACTGCACTTGTGGCAATTGAAACAATGAAGAAGAAAAGAAATTGGCACATCATTGGATTCTGTCAGCTATATAAATGCATAAATCTCTCTTTTTTCCATAAACAGAGCCAAGTCACACTTTTATATACAACCATAGACTGTATAGAAAGACTGTCTAATGAATTCTATCCCATTTTGTGTGCGATCACCACAATCACTTCTACATGAGTTCAGACTGGTGAGCCAAATCCCATTCCCATTTGCAATATCATTTACTCTCTCTGGAAATGACCCCATTCGCTTACAGGGAAGAATGTTCCTTAGAAGTGTTTCATGCATATTTAGCAGCCATTGGGAAGGTAAACTAGGAGGCTAGTCAGTGCTCACTGGACCATCTATATAGTCCTTTGCAGGAGACTAGATCAGAAGGGAATGCATTGCTACAAATACCATATATCCAGCTCCAGTAGACATTCCTACGGAGGACGCTGGAATCTTCTATATCTGTCCACCTTAGGAGCTCATAGAAACTTTTTCTCAAGTAAGCAGTATGCAGCAACTAGAACTCCATGTTTGCAAAAGTGCTAAAATAATGTAGAGTCCAGAGAGAAAAGAAATCCTAGTAACATTTTTCTGAGGAAACTAAACAAAAGCAGTGTACAATCTGAGAAGAAATAAACAGAAAGGTTTTGTCTTGAGGCCTTGAACATAGCAAGTAGGCATTCAACTAAAAATACAGAGGAGATGCTCCCTCAGAACTGCACAGCCAATCAGGGCACATAACATGTCAGGGAACTGCCACCTGGCCCGCTGAGGGGAACGGAGGGACTGTTGGGATACAGGGAGCCCCAACGCCAACTGAGCAGCAGTACCTCTTCCGGCGCAAAAAGCAGCCACACCTCCAGTGGGGAGGAAGGGGAAGGGGCCAGCCTGGCAAGGAGAGGGCTTGGGGATGCTATGGAGAGCCCCAGCGCCTCATCCAGCCAGGAGCGGCAAACAGGGAGTCTGGCGGGGAGACAGCTTGGGGATGCTACAGAGACCCAGCTCTCACCTCGCCCAGCTGGTCAGGAGGGAGGCACGCCATTTCCGTCACCCCAATTGCGCAGAGGGGTGAAACGCAAAGAGGGTACGAGGAGACTTAGGGTGCCAAAGTTCTTATGCTGGGGAAGGAGCCAGAAGGGGCCACTCCTGGATTCTGCTAGTGACTGAGACAGACATGTATTTTGTAGCTCTGCACTGTAAATAGTTTGCACAATAAACCTGTAAACAGACAGGTTGGGCTCCTGCCTCGTTACTCATGAGACACCACCACACGGACCTTACAGTACAGCAGCAAACATCAGGCCATTCTGCCTGGCAACAGCTCCACCACCACCACCTCTCTTGGTTAGCTGACTTACTGATAACAGAACTAACCCTTAAGTCACAAACTGGCTGATCTCTGGTGTTGCATTTCCAACAGACCCAGACATTTGGTTTGATGTGTCATACCTAGGTTTGTCTGCTGCAACCTAGCAGTTGGCTTCTTTACATTTCCTGATTAAGAGAGAGATCAGTTGTTGTTTATTCTACAGCCTGTTTTCACCTCCTCCTTTCTGTTGTGCTGACCAGCACACCTGAAATCATGCTTACTGCAGCAGGCAGGGGGAGATAATAGAGTGAAGGGCAAGAGTTCAATCCATTGGGGAATGCTACAGTTGACCAAGGCTCTTGCTTGGTCAGGATTTTTAAAAAATAGCACCAATCCGTACCCATGAAGTTGCTTTTTGCAGAAGCAAAAGCGTTTTTCCCCAGTAACAATCAGGAGAAGTATATTGAAGTTTCAGTGAACTCAATGCTTTTAAAAGAAAGAAAGAAAGAAAGAAAGAAAGAAAGAAAGAAAGAAAGAAAGAAAGAAAGAAAGAAGTAAATGGTGTGCTTTTTTTGCTTTGGGATTGTAAGGATATGTATTCTCCTTAACTTGCTGAGTGACATCAGCATTTCTAATACTGTTTAATGGCTGAGTGGTAATCCCTTTAGGAAAACATCTAAAGCCTTACACAAAGCAACAGTCACATCAGTTCTGATTCACAGTCAGTGACTTTCTATGTCTTAATGTGCAGGCTAAGATGCCGGTTATTTAGAAGAGGCTGGGTAATGAGGCCCAGACGGAAGAGAGCAAGTTGCAAGCCGTTTCACACCGAGGGTTGACACTATGCCAACGTGACGTGAGACTTTGTGGATTAGAATATAAATTATATTGCTGTTGCCTAGTTCATGCAGATGAACTCCAGTGCTAAGTGTGCCGTTTATACACTTTTCATGCTAGCCAGACAAACTGAGATCAGTGGGAGATCCTCCCCCCCCCCCAATATGGAGGGATTCTCTGACAACACACCCATCTGCTAAAGATATTAAAGAAAGATTTCAGATGGGTAGTTGTGTTACACTGGGTGCACGACATGCATTTAAAGCACATTCCTTCCCCACCTCAACGATTCCTGGGAACCGTACTATTATTGTATTATTGAGAGCCAGTGTGGTATAGTGGTTAAGAGCGGCAGACTCATAATCTGGTGAACTGGGTTCACGTCCCGGTTCCTCCACATGCAGCTACTGGATGACCTTGGGCTAGTCATACTTCTTTGAAGTCTCTCAGCCCCACTCACCTCACAGAGTGTTTGTTGTGGGGGAGGAAGGGAAAGGAGAATGTTAGCCGCTTTGAGACTCCTTCGGGTAGTGATAAAGCGGGATATCAAATCCAAACTCTTCTTCTCTTCTTCTTCTTATAATTGGCTGCCAGTTCATTTCTGGGCCGCACTAGCAATTAAAGCCCTAAACAAGTTAGCCCCAAAATATTGGAGACACATACACACACACACACACCCTTCTCAGGTGTTAAAATCAGCAGAAGGGGCTCTCTTGGTAGTTCCACAGCTTCTGTTGGGAGCGGTGGCGCAGAAAAGGGCTGTATCTGTGGCACCACCTAAGTTGTGGAATTCCTTCCCCACAGAGGTTCATCTAGCTTCTTCACTATACACCTTTTAACAAATGCTGAAAATGCAACTCTTTACTGCCTGACACCTAAGATGTGTGTTTTCAGGGGCCAGCCTATTCCCGTGACTGTAATCTGTGTTAAGTTATTGTAACCCACATTGGGACTTCCTGATAAAGGGTTGTTGTTGTTGTTGTTGTTGTTGTTGTATTTTATTCTGTGAACTGCACTGGGATCTCTTGATGAAGGGCAGTATATAAATTTATTTATTTATTTATTTATTTATTTATCACCCTTATCAAACAGCTGCTGCTATTGCAGCAAAAACATGGGAGGCAGCAGTTACAAATTATCAGTCTACAGCCACAGCAGGCACTGTGATTCTCCAGCAGTTTGACTTCACCCTCAGAGGTGCACTCCATTGTTTCTCAAGACAGACGGATGCCCACAACAGCAACAAATGATCCATATTCTGGTAGAATCATTTCAAAAGACTACATAGGGCTTTTTAATGCACATTGGCTTGCTCTATCTATCTATCATCTATCTATCTACTTACCGTTGTAGTGCGAGTAGGCCTCTCCGGGGTGAATTAGAGGTTACCATGTATAAGGAAATTGGCATCTTGAGAATGCGAGCCTGCTTTCCGTGCCTGGCGCTCCCTTTAAGATAAACTTTCCCCTCTTACCCTTCTTAAGGGGCTATCTAGCCAAACCAAGATTTACGCTAAGTGGTGGCCTTGCCCAGCTGGGAGGGAGAGTTAAAGATCAAACAATGACCATTAAGGAAAAACAGCGAGGCTGGGAAAATTGAGGAGTATCCAGACACCCGGAGCCGGCGGTGAATCAACATTCACACAGATGAGCTAATTACCTGACACTAGTGAAATATGCCTAAAGTCCTTAGTGATTGGAGGATGTGTATTCAAGCTTAAATCTGGTTGGGTAATTATCGGAACCCCACGGGATCATTTTGAATATCAATCCCGTGTTTGGAGATGCTAATTGTCAGAGACCGGTGGCTGGTTTTGACCAGGAGGCTGTAACTCTCAGCTGGGGGCAAGCGGCTAGCTGCCCTGGAAAACTCACTATGTGTTCGTGCTGGATAGCCGAGAACAACTGTCTTTTATTTTAACCAAGCCTTTTGTGAGTATGTTTAGTTAGTTATATTTTACAACGTTCTTATTTTCTGATTGTACTCTTTTCTAAGAAACGTGTAACCTTGTTTTAATCTCTTTCTTTTTAAATAAACTTTTGAACTATAGTTCTGTTGCCTTGTTTTGCCTTTGGTTAATAGTGAAGCTGAATCCAGCGTCTGACCACTTGGACCCTACCAGGTTTTTTGAGTATCCTTCGGCTACACGGTAAAGTGGGCCAAGGTGTGAAGCCTGTGTAATTAAGGTGGAGGTGTGACTCCCTGACACCTCTATCGGCTTCACAGCAAGGGAGTGGTGGCAGCGTACCTGGGTGTATTTGGTCATGCTTTTGGGTTCCTACAGACCTCCCCCCGCCTAGTTAATAGCTCTACGGGGCTCAGAGGCAGATAATTGCTGGAAGGAGGAGGAGGGGGGCTGTGAGAAATCCGCTACAACCGTACTTACTTACTTACTTACTTACTTACTTACTTACTTACTTATTGTACATAGGTATAAACCACTTCACAGTCTGAGGCCATCAAAGTCAGTCCATAGTTGACGGGCATTCAATTGATGGGAGGCACCCATCAGCAGAACAGAGAAAGAGGTCATTCTCTCTCTCTCTCTCTCTCTCTCTCTCCACCCACCCCAGCAATTTGCCTGTGCACCCCAAAGTCTGCTCTAGAAGTTGCCTCAGACCTCTGGGTCAAATTTAGGGATGACAGGGGGACTGTAGGGGGAGGAGGGTTCACAGAAAATTGCCTCTCTGTTCCAAATGGACATCAACCTGGGGTCTCCCTTTGTCCACCATTAATCACACAGCAGATATCTGCAGATCTCTCAGCCATTCACTTCTCCTAATGCTCTTGTTTTTGTTATTCTGGCATATCAGTCATTTGCTTATCCTTAGTTCCGTTGTTGCCTTTGCTGAAGAGAAGTTTCATTTAAGTTATTAAAGATAGGGTGTGAGGAGATTGCATAAATAGATGGGCTGTAAAAATAGCTATAAAAGCTCCACCCTTAGATGATTTATTTCTAGGCACATGAGTTAGGCTTTGAGAGAATGTTGTGGGCAGAGTGTGATCCACAAAGCACCACTCCAGCATCCTTCAGTGGGAATAGCACCAGGCAATGCAATCCACCCATGGATTGCAAATATTGCCCTTCATTGTGTCCTCCTCGATCAGAGCTGAAGGAGAAACGTAGGTCTGAAAAGAAAAAGAAAATCCAGATAGCATGTTTGTCTCTTATCTGTATCAGAAACTGGCTCTAATCAGGATTAATATTACAACATTCCCCATATCTTCTATGCTTCGGTAGAAATATTTCCCAAGGTGCATCCATTTCCATACTTGATCTGCATTAATACACAAAATCCCCCTGAAGTTTCACAATTCAAAAGATTTACAAATTGTATTCCGAGATAAATATGTTATTGTGATGTAAGGCTAGCTCATTCTTAGAAATACATATGAATGGGGTCCTCAGTCTGAGAAAGGTTCTCTGCCCCTGCTGTGGACTATAAATGATGCTCAGCAAACTACAGGGCAGGATGGGGGGCTAAACTCTCCAGCAGCAAATACAGGAGGGTGAGCTGGGCTCTGCTGCTGCATCCTAACTTGAGAGGGGGAGAAATTCAGTTCATTTCACATATAAGGGGACCTACCTAATTTGCACTTTCTGAAACAATATGAGAACCAAAACAAAGTATTCTTCAAAATTCACACTTCTCCAAATTTTGCAATGAGAACTGCAAAAATGGTTACAAAAATGTGTTTATTATGGTATAGTGCATACATAAAAAACATATGTTGATGAAACTAGCATACAAAAAGGACTGGTATTTGAGGAAATTCTTTGCAAAAAATATGTATATTAGGAAAAAATGCATATGAAACATTATATATTAGGAGAAATTCATACTAAAATACTGACAATTTTTCATGAGGACCTTAAAAAGAAAAAAAAACCTTAAACTGATGTGGAAATGTGGGGGAACTAAAGATTGGAAAAATGAGAAACTAAGAGGAACGGAAAATCTCTCGGCCCTGATCCTAACCAATGAACAATGTACTACTACCCCAGGAAAGACTCTGAAGCAGATATTTCAATTGTTTGAAATCCCATGACTTTCACATAAAATGAAAGGAATGGATTGATATGACAAATACTGAGCACAGCAAAGCAGTGCTGGATTATTCTAGCTTTGTTTCGGGTCCAACCCTTTACATTAAAAGATAGCTCTTGGGAGTATCTACCTGACTGCATTCACCTGCGTTTCACGAAAACATGTGTTTGCAGATAAAGATTAATGCAGCATTGACAACAAATGTGCAGAGTTTCACATGAACAATTAGAACTGCCATTGCCTCTTGGCTTGGAAATATCTTCCATGGTTATCCTCTCCTCTCTTCTCTAAAGCAAAACAAACAAGGAAGTCTGATGAAGTGCTTACTTATTTTTATCTTTTAAAGAGTCTTAAGATACACGGCACCAATCAAATAAGCTTGTGTTTTGAGATAGGAATCAAGCCAGAGGTAAAAATTCTGCCAGCCTGTTCTCTAGCATGTACATATGCAGTGAAAAAAGAGTGGGGAACATCAAGAGAAATAATCCATAATCTAAAAATAAACTGCTTGCCATAGTCAGTTAAATTAAGCAACTTCAAGTACAATCTTAGAGAAAATACAGTATTCATTTCATGCCCATTACCCAGGTCTCTGAGCTTGTTGTGATTATTGAGTCACACTTGAAATGCTCACATCTTTCTACTTAACTCTTTAATGCATCTAGACAAATATATTTACTTATTTTAACGTTTGTATCATGCCCTTTCCCTGAGAACTAGGTTAAGTAGGGATGGGGGAGAAATTTGGTTCAGTTTGCTAATTCTCACTTCCCAAAACAATAAGTGAACTGAAACACAGCTATCCTTCAAAGCTCATACTTCTACAAATATTGCAATGCAGTTCTCCAACTTCAAAAATGTGTGAAGGGGGGGGGGTATATTAGGGCCAAGTGTGCATCAAAAATTAAGAAAAAATGCTTTCAAAAACATGTGTATTGGGCAAAATTGCATGCAAAAAGGTGTATTTTAGGAGAACGTTGTTTTAAAATGTCAAATTTTCATAAGAACTTACTTATTTACTTTATTTCCTGTCACCCTAAGGTGGGTTTTGAAATTAAAGCACAGTATTAAAAACAGTTTAAAACAACTTGATCGGAAACTGATATGGAAATGTGTCAAACCAAATTCAGATTGAGAACATAAGAAAACATAAATTAAGAGATTTTTTTTCTTAAAATGCTATTTAAATTTGGGCCTTATTAGTGTGATGCCCATAAGAGCACAAGAAGAGCCTTCTGAATCCAATCAAAGGCCCCTGGTTAAGTGTTTAAGATAGATGAATTTGAGTTAAGTTTAAATAGTTAGGTAATTTTTATACTAAATAAAATTTTGCAAGATGTTTAGAAATTACTAAAGATGATAGACAAGGAACGCGGGAAGAGGAGACAGGAGGAAGTCTACATACAATGTGAGAGACAATTATTAGATATAAGAAATGAGTTTTTATGTTTTTGTTGTTGTTTATGTTGTTGTTATAGTTAGATTTTTAATGTTAGGTTGGATTTAATGTGATGATTATGTTTGATTTTGTTGTATTTGTTTTGTGTTTTATAAAATTCAATAAATATATATATATTTTTAAAAAGAATCCAATCAAAGGCCCATCTTGTCCACCATGCTGTTATCGCAGTAGACATCCAGATGTCCATGGGAAGCCCCCCAAGAGACCCTGAGCCCAACAGCACTCTTCCTCACATGATTCTCAGCAACTGGTGTACATCAAACACCAAATGCCAACCAGGTCAGGAGAGCATTCCTGGTAGGCAGGCATCCAGGAAGCCTTTGTATAAAACAGAGAATCCCCACAGGACAAACCTCCGACCCGTTTCAGTACTAGCTGGGTCTGGTGCCAAATGGCCTCTCTTGTTCATAGTCCTCATTGTGGCAGTGAACTTGGAAGCACTTTCATCCCACAGTTCCGCTTAAAATATGAACAATTCTTGCATTTTATATGTGCTGTTATATGTATAATATTCTATGCATATTATACGCATATTCAGTCCAGTACATAAACAGATTACCTACAAGAATGCAAATAACTGTGATAGAGATAGAGATAGACATAGAGATATGTTGCATAAGTACAGTACAGCAAGGTGCAGAATTTTTTATGTATTGCTTGTATAATGTATGTATGCTTTGCAAAGAATTTTACATATTATTAGCCAATCTTTTTAAAAAATAAGAGGGGAAAACTGACAAAGCACAAGCAGCCTAGACACTTGAGGCAAGGGGCAGTCCAATGCAGAAAAGGCTTGATTGTGTTAGAACAGGGGTCAGCAAACTTTTTCAGCAGGGGGCCAGTCCACTGTCCCTCAGACCTTGTGGGGGGCCGGACTATATTTTGAAAAAAAATATATGAATGAATTCCTATGCCCCACAAATAACCCAGAGATGCATTTTAAATAAAAGGACACATTCTACTCATGTAAATACACGCTGATTCCCAGACTGTCCACGGGCCGCATTTAGAAGGCGATTGGGCCGCATCCGGCCCCTGGGCCTTAGTTTGGGGACCCCTATGTTAGAACTACCAGAATCCATATATGAATCCATTTAAAACAGATACCTCCTCCATCCCTCCTGCTCCTTAGGAAAAGGGAGTAAAATATGTACAATGGGAGAGATACATTTGATGAACACCTACCCTTATTTTACATGCTACCTAAGCGGTTGTGTGGAACTGCTAAAAGGAGGGGGGGGGACCCAGCATCTACTTTCTAATGACAGTCAGCAGGAATTTAACCATCCACAGAGAACATTTGAATTTAATAATCTACTCATTAGCACAGGTAAATGCATTTCCAAGATGCCCTCAGAAACAGGTGACATGTAGCGATGCTGCTCCAGGAACACATACCCGACATTTTTGCCATTAATATTTTCAGGAGCACGTTCCATGGGCCACGTATTCTCTAGTAAGAGTAGGGTCAGGCCTGCATAATTTCACATTTCAGATGGAGAGAGCCTTTGAATTCAGAGCAGTGAGTAAAGATCTTGGCCATTGAACCCCAGTACATTTATCATATCTAGTTAAGGCATTTTTATCCAAATCCCATCAGTGAAAGAGCAAACGAAAGGAATGACTACTCAATGTGATCAAAGGACTTTTCGTTGTCTAATGAGAGTTATTTTGTCCTTCAAAGGCTGACTTGGTAAGTGGATAAAAGTTTTACTGTTGCTTCCAGGTTTGAAAAAAACCCTTTCGCCTTTAAGACAGGAGCCATTTGTCATTCATGTGGTCTAAACAAAATGTAACATAATAACCTCCCTATATTACCATTGTGCTTGGACTTGAGAGTATTTCTTGACTACTGCAACCAACTGCAGCAAGAAGTTTTCTCTCCTTCACAGGTCAGTGTTGCAGTCTAATGAGCCATCCCAACACAGGCCAAAGTAGCAGGGCTTTCCTGCTGTCACTCACAAAGGCATCGTGGACCCTGCAATGCTTTCGAAACATCAACATATTTAGAATAGATCTGGGCTTTAACATAACATTTTGGCTTCCACCTTTATCAGTTGCTCTGAGAAAAATAATGCTCTTTCCGAAGTAGTGGTTATAGAGTTTTGAGGGTGGAAAATTCAGAAGGGTTTAACTTACTGAAGCTAAGGTCCAGTGTGTGCATCCAGAAGTTCTCTCTTTTTACTAACATTGTTGGATATGTTAGCATCCCTATAGCAATAATTGATAAGTCTGGCAGGCTATGGTTCTAAGAATTAAAGTGCCGATTTGTGGTTTCTAAAATGTGTGCACAGGTTACTTGTAGTTTTACCTACATGTTGGATATGACATCCTGTTTTGTTTTGTTTTGTTTTGTTTTGTAATACACACACACATATTTCCCAAGGATAGTATTTCATGTGTACAATAATGTAGGCTTTAGCCCATGAAGCTTTTGCTTCAGAAAATTTATTTTGATGAAAACATAATGTATGGATGCATTATAAACTGCCAACATTTGCATGAAAGATATATGGGCTTATTAACTGAAATGACCAGTTGTAGAAGAAGGAAGGGGCTGAGATCTTCTTGAAAAAGGGGCCCAACAGCATTAGAGGGCAAGAAGTGTTTGAACAGTGTGTGCAACACATCCATGCAGTTGGACACACCTTAATTCCCATTCCTACCCAAAGGTTGAAACAACCAGACATGGAAAGTAGAAGAGGGGGCATCAACCTGGCATGTATTCTTGCAGCAGGACACAGAGCACTGTGTTCATTCTAGCTAGATGTCCATCTGGCCAGTAGCAAGGCTGGCTGCATAAAATGTAACTCTATTGGACATGACAAAGGGATGGATTTAATCTCAACTGTGCTGTGCCCGAACAAGTAGATTGCAACATGGATGAATTAAAGTTAATCATAAATGTGAGACTCATACTCAAAGTAAACGAATACAACTCTATTAAGATTGTTTGGGTTACACCCTCTGGTTTTACATCAGGGGTGAATTTGCCCATAAATCTATAAAGCAAAATGAAATGTTATTGAGGGGTATGTTCTTGCAGCTGTCCTTCAGCTGAGAAAAGTTCAGCTTCACTTAGAGAATCAATATGTTGATAGAATCGTGTTTTCAATAAAAATGAGGGTGTGAGTAGTTGCCCGGGTTATTAATTTCCAGAAGTAGCCGGTGAGCTCTGAACATTTGCATTTAATTGCCAATTATTAGGAGAGGATGGGATGATTGGCAAGGCTGAAGTCTTAAATAATCATATCCACCTTTCTACATATTTAGAAATCACTTGGCTTTTGAGAAATATGAACAAAACTAAGGGGGAAACATTTCTTTTGCGGCATTTTCATTCTTTTTACTTAGGTAGCCCTATGCTCATTCTGCCACCTTGTGTGTGTCACATATATTACAGGGGCTCATGAAGGGACTCTTCTTTCTTGTACCAATGACTCTCTCCTCATGATAAACACTTACAGAGCATGTGCTAATGTTACAAATCATGTGATTCATCAAAATATGGTCTGTTCTTATTGGGAGAATCCGCTCTTGCAGCTAGATAAACATTCAGATTTTAAAAAATAATAATCTTTATTATACATCAATTTACATAGAAATACAATTAACAAATACAATACAATACATTACATACATTACATATAATACATACCCAACATACCTACATATCCTACATGTACACTACAAATATTAGACTACAGATGTTTTAACCATTTCAAAGCGCAAACTGCTTTAAGATTAATGTATAATCACAATTCCTTAAATTTTGGAGCACAACAATGATCTAGATAGTCACAAAGTCAGATATGCAGAAGTGCCTACAGAGGTTTGCAAGGCCATGGTACATAGTGGGGAAAGAGAAGAGAGATATCAGCACTGAACTTAAGAAACTGGGAGTCACAAAACACAAATTACCTAGTGTACATATCCATAGAGAGTCTTCATGGTCAATATTACTTAAACCAGTTACTTCATTTATTTCAGCTTTTTATATACAGCTTAATCGGCAAAGTTTCTTAAGTGGTGTACATACAAATTACCAAAGTCATACAGAGGACATGATCAATTCAAAATCACCATAAAAGCAGAAAACTGTCCTTAAGATGCCTGCTGAAATATTAAGGTATTGTTCAAGCATCTGAAGCTCAGAATGCAGGGGGTTTGACTGATCTCAGCCAGAAGGCAGTTCCACGGAATCAGACCCACAACACTGAATGCATGGCTTCTGGTGGATACAAGCCATGCATCTGAGCCATATAAAGAAACAGGTGGTCTTTATGGCATCCTGGACCCAAGTTGTTAAGGACCTTTTAAATTAATACAAGAACCTTGAACTTGGCCCAATAACATTTTTGCATGTAATGCAAGGTTTTAAACACTGGAATTATGTGCTGGTGGTAGTTCGTCCCCACCAACAGTCTAGCCACATCATTTTGAACCAGCTTCTGGACCAAGCCAAGGGTTGTTCTACATACCAAGAACTGGTTCAATCATTCTCCCCTGGCTGCAGGGTTTGCATTGCTGTGGGCCAGAAGCTTTCAGAAGACTCCCCTTCCTGGGTGACCCTCCTGTTTCTCACCACTCTTGCCACTGACCATTCAAGTGCCATTTCCCCTGGCATCCAGTCCACATTTCTACCTAGAAAGAGAAGGCAAATGGAGGCTTGCACTCATTTTCCTTGCTCTAGCCATTGCTCATACACTCATACAATCATAGCTGTCAACTTTTCCCCTTTTTAAGGGAAATTCCCTTATTCCAAATAGGATTCCTCGCAAGAAAAGGGAAAAGTTGACAGCTATGTACAATGCAGATGGACAAGAGAGATGTGAAGGACAAAGAAGAGCAGAGTCAGAGGACTTGCATCTGGGGTGTGGTCCTCAGTAGGTGCCCAACAATGCTGAGCCCTGCCCCGCACCCTAAGAAGAGAGCAGTGTGCTGCATAGATGACCACAGCCCTATTGGGTAGGTGTAGTGGAGAAGAGCCAGTCCAACAGCTGAGCCATCAACAGACTGCCCTTACTGAAACAGGGCACAGAAGTTGCTCATCAATGGAGTGCAGATCATTTGAGTGCATTCCACAGCAGAGCCTGAGCAAACAGCTGTCCCTGAAATTGTTTTGGCTAACACGTTATACAACTTGCTCTGAGAGGTTTGTTAAAACTCAGCTATCTACTCTCTCCTTAACAGAAGCTGGGGAGGTGGGTGAGGAAATGAGTCCACTTATTTAATAAGGAAACACTAAGTCACTATTGCTGCAACAGGACTATATGGTGCCTTGAAGACAGAGGAGAATCTAATTAAACCAACCAACAAACCTAAAGTGATACAGATTGCCTTGTTCATCAGGAGTCCAGTGTATATTCAATGCACATCCTTAAACATAAATATTGTACCTCCAATTTTTACAGAGCTGTGCCACTGCAGAAGGTATGGGCTCTCCTGCCATTTTCTGCAATCTATCTATCCCCATTTCCAGCTAATTATAGGATATGTTATTAGGTATTAGGTACAGGAGTCGGTCTTTTTGCTGCCCTGGCAGTATGCTTTCTCTTTCAAGCACTCTTTGTGCACAGAAAGGTATAGACTTTAACTAATGCCTTCAAGGAAGTGCATATACCACTGCCAAATTAGCTGACTGCAATTAGTAGCTCAGGTTTCACTGCAATGGCAAAGGAAAACAGGAGCAGTCATTGATGTAGTTAATAATGCTGACCGGGTAAGATAAAACTTGAAGGCTAATATTTAAAAAATGACCTCTGCAATGGTTTACAAGCAGCAGAGAAGATGGGAACTCGAAGCAAGAAACTGATAGAATGCTTTTACATTTCACTAAATAGGGACAAAACAGAAGTGCCAAATGATGCATTTTCAGTCGATCAATAGCATTCACCTGACATTTTTGTGCGCTCCGTGACATTGGACACAAATTGGAGAGGAAGGTTACCACAGCTTATTGGTTGCATTTCAAATAGTTTAGACCAGCCTTTTCCTGCATGCTGGTTGGGGCTGGTGGGAATTGTAGTCCCAAACTACAAACTTTTTCTGGAAAAAAGAGGTTCCAGAACACACCATGAATGCCTCCCCAAGAGATGCCGGAACTCAGTTCTGGCTGAAAAAAGAGCCCTTATCCAAAACATCTGTAGGGCACCTGGTTAGAAAGACTGGTTTAGATCATTCACAAACAACTTGCTGAGGAGTTTTAAATTATCATCCTCATAGGGTCAAGCCTTACTTTAGAGCAGTGGTTCCCAATTAGCTAAGTACTGCAGACCCCTTATTTTTCAAAACCTAAGCTCCAACTTTTGAAAATTTCCATATCTCTATGGTAGTTTTTTGTTCTGTGAATGGTCCCCCCAGACCCCTTGGGTGGCTTATGCAGCCCCCCCCCCCAGGTTCTGCAGACCACCAAATAGGAACCACTGCCTTAGAGAAGAATGCTGGGATAAGTGACACATTAACATGTGTTTTTATTGTTTCTTCATACATTCCCAAACTGAGCCCTGGAACGGAGGACAGGCTTTGGGGCTTGAATCCAGAGAATGTCAGTTGTTGGAGATGCCAAGTGGGCATGGGGCAGCTGCTGTCCTTTGTAGAATTCTTTACTTCACTGCAGCATTCCTTTATTAGCAAAGGGAGTATGGGCTCGACTGCTAAACTCCTGCTTGAGGCTAATATGCCTCTGCTTTGGAATCTGACTCTCCAATGGCAGCCTAATTGCTCCTTTATGAGAAAGTCCAAGGGCATTCCTTAAAAGCCTTGCTTCAATATGTCAATGCATTTAAGGTATCCCTCTGTGTCTGCTTGCCGTCCAACATTATTTCCCCCCCCCCAAGTATAATTACTCATTAGATAAATAACAGTAGCGATAAAAAATGCAAAGGAGGCTGGGGATCAGATTAAGCCAAACAATTAAAATGATGTGTGTGTGTGTGTGTGTGTGTTGTTTAGAATTGCACAGGACAAAAAGACTGTGTCAACGGGGATAATGGCTGTACAATCCTTCCCGGTGCTTGTGAGAGCACAACAGGAATTGACTTGGCAAGCTTGAAAATGGAATTGGAGAAAAATATTTACCGTGGGTCCTTTAAACCACTGCAAGGGGTTTACGAAAGCTCAAGCTGTTGTTAATTTTACCTCCTAAGCTGTCCCCATTCTGTTTCAAGGCTAAATGCTCTTTACTAAATACTCTTTATTACTTTTTTTTTTTAAGTGAGGGAAACCATAACATTTTAAGCCTGAAACTTTGTGTGCGACTTTCAACAGATTTGAGAGACCTCTAGCTATTTCCAACTCTTGAGCTTCACTATTCCAAGCACCATACCGATAGCGCCGGAAATTAAATTGACCCATTTTATTTAAAAACTTTGGGAGGGTGTAAACCTCAGCTGTGTGATTGCCACTGTGTCAGAGCTGCTGATGACCTACGCCTTGAATTTAAGGGATTGTGCTGGCAACACTTTATAATAAGTGGCAAAAGATTATTTCTGCCTTTGGTACTCATTATTATAACATTAATTGGGGTGAAAGGTAATCCGTTTTGTATGCTAAATCATGGATCTTCTCTTAAAAGGTTAGCGGTAGGAATGATGTGCTGCTTGCCTAAGTATGCAGCATTCAGGGTTTTTGTAATACTTTTGCTTCAAAGCTCGACAACAAAGGTGCTACCTCCCTGCAGCTTCCTCAACAATGCAAAGCTATGTACAACTGTGACTGGAATAAGCCAGGTAGAGATAGGTGAGCCTGATTAGATTCCACATGGTCCTGAAGCTGGATTCTAGCAGAAGAACTGTAGTATGGTCAGTGTGTCAGGAGAAACCTGGCAAAATGATGGATGGTTCAATTTCAAAGACTTAATAAAATGTTGCAGTGTGGAGTTCTACTATTCAGGATTCTAGTCGCTCTATTCTGTCTCCCTGTCCTGGTTTTCTGTCCCTCCTGTATCAGCATTCCAAGGCTGCAGAGCATTCTCCAATCTCATTGGACAATTTTGGGGGTTCTTCGCTTTAAGAAAGTGTTCACCAGGATTTTTTTGTATTTTTGTAAGCATTGGGGTTCCCCCTAGCTTGCTGATACCTTCCTCTTGTGCATGGGTGCAATGTTTTGCCTACATAAGCAACAGAACACACAGCCTGAACATTGGAAATAGAGGGAATTGTACTATGTAGTATTTATATAGTCGTACCTCAGCTCCCAAAAGCCTTGGGAGTCGAACGTTCCGGCTCCGGAACGATCAAAAACCAGAATGTTTTCAAACTTTCTTTTGGAAGCCAAATATCCAATGGGGCATCTGCGGCTTCCGATTGGCTGCAGAAACCAGGGCCGTCTCAAAGGGATAGTGCGCCCTGGCGCGACGATCCCTCGGCGCCCCCGGTGGGCCGCCTCTCCGCCCACCTCCCTCCCGCGCTGGCCGCCCCTCGGGAGGGGGGGTGGGCGAGCGGGGGATGGGGGCGTGGCGCTGCAAGCCGGCCACCCTCCGGCGCCCCAGCTGGAGCGCTGGGAAGGGCGCGCAAAGCCCCACGCTGCTCCAGCGCCACGTCCATCATCCCCCGAGGGGCGGCCAGTGCGGGAGTGAGGTGGGCGAACGGGGGATGAGGGGCGTGGCGCTGCAAGCCGGCCACCCTCCGGAGCCCCAGCTGGAGTGCTGGGAAGGGCGCAAAGCTCCGCGCCGCTCCAACGCCACGTCCATCATCCCCCGAGGGGCGGCCAGCGCGGGAGGGAGGCGGGCGAGCGGGGGATGAGGGGCGTGGCGCTGGAGCGGCGCGGAGCTTTGCGCGCCCTTCCCAGCACTCCAGCTGGGGCTCCGGAGGGTGGCCGGCTTGCAGCGCCACGCCCCTCATCCCCCACTCGCCCACCTCCCTCCCGCGCTGGCCGCCCCTCGGGGGATGATGGACGTGGCGCTGGAGCAGCGCGGGGCTTTGCGCGCCCTTCCCAGCGCTCCAGCTGGGGCTCCGGAGGGTGGCTGGCTTGCAGTGCCAGGCCCCTCATCCCCCGCCCCATAGGGGCGGGGGCAGGTTGGGGAGGGGGCGCCCGGTATGCCGGCGGGCTCGCGGGGGCGCCCCTGGGGGGCCTGGCGCCCTGGTGCACCGCGCCACCTGCCCCTATGAATGAGACGGCTCTGGCAGAAACTTCCTTCAGCCAATCAGAAGCCACACTTTGGAAGTCGAACGTTTCGGAAGTTGAACAGACTTCCGGAACGGATTCCGTTTGACCTCCAAGGTACAACTGTATAGTACTCTCCTGGGTTCAAAACACTTCATATGCCTATCTAGTTGTAATTCTTGCAACAACCCCATAAGGTACATCAGTATTATTATTCCCCCATTCCGCAAATACTGCTGGAGTGGGTATTGCCTAAAACCACTTTGAGTTCTTTCAGGTGGTGGCTGGAAGTCACCAGGTCATCCATATATCACAAGTGGGTCAATGGCAAGGATAGATCTGGATTAAATTGGGGAGGGAGTGGTATTCTGATGCCAACAATGTTGTGTGGATTCAGAAAAAACCCACCCTTGCATGCATTAGAAGCACTGATATTACCAAACACAGATTTAGGGGAGCTTCTGGGTCACTGCAGCAGGCGCCACAACAACAACATCCAACAGAAATTGTGAGGCATAGGCTGCCAGATTTTGGTGTTGCACAGGGTGCCACTGAAATTTGAGATGCCAAGGTCTGCCACTACCCATCTGGAAGCACCTCTATGGAGTTCACTACAGATTCAAACCAGGTGTCTCTTAGCCACTATTCTACACTAGCTCTCCATTCTTGCCCTACTTATTGGCAATGCCTTTGAAGCAGTTTGTGAAGCTTAAAACACACTGCAAAGCACACAAAACTCCTCCATGTTTAAAAATAAGTCTACAATTGATCTAGCACCTTGATCATAAAGGTAGTCATGTGGGTAAACTATATGCCTTCAAAAAATGTCTCTTGGAAATATTTTTGCTGAAGAATGCCAGATCAAGTAGATGGATTATGCTAAAATGGCTAAAATGACTGGAAGAATTAGAAATCAGGAAGACCAAAATTTTATTAAGGAATGGGGAAAATTTATAATCTATCTTAAAAACCATTGTAAACAGTTAAAATTGTTAGTAGGATTGGACTAACACTTGTAGTTTAATGGTGAATTTTGGACACAATGGAGAGGTAAAAGATTTGGATTATTATAAAAGATGCAAGAGGAAATTATTAACAATAGGACCCACAAAGGGGAGGAGAGAAGTCTAGAAGATTCTTTGGAATCTTGTTTCTATGTTGTATGTTGGATATGTGATTATAAATTTTAATCTGAAAAACCAAATAAATAAATTTATAAAAAAGGAAAAAAAAAATTGCTGAAATGCATGCATACACACACACACAATTTAATTTGAGTTAATCTTGAAATACCGCAATGTCGTCATTTGAAAATACAGTGGAACCTTGTGTTATGTACTGTTCCCCTTGCAAACGCTGCAGGTTACCAGCTCCGCTAACCCGGAAGTAGATGCTCCCAGTTACGAACTTTGCCCCGGGATGCAAGCAGAAGTCGCACTCTGGCAGCACGGCAGCAGCAGGAGATGCCATTAGCGAAAGTGTGCCTCATGTTACGAGCGGTTTCGGGTTGGGAACAGACCTCCAGAACTGGAATCATAGAATCATAGAGTTGGAAGAGACCACAAGAGCCACCCAGTCCAACCCCCCTGCCATGCAGGAAACACCATCAAAGCATTCCTGTCAGGTGGCTGTCAAGCCTCCGCTTAAAGACCTCCAAAGAAGGAGACTCCACCACACTCCTTGGCAGCAAATTCCACTGTCAAACAGCTCTCACTGTCAGGAAGTTCTTCCTAATGTTTAGGTGGAATCTTCTTTCTTGTAGTTTGAATCTATTGCCCCGTGTCCGCTTCTCTGGAGCAGCAGAAAACAACCTTTCTCCCTCCTCCATATGACATCCTTTTATATATTTGAACATGGCTATGATAGCACCCCTCAAACTTCTCTTCTCCAGGCTAAACATAGCCAGCTCCCTAAGCCGTTCCTCATAAGGCATCGTTTCCAGGCCTTTGACCATTTTGGTTGCCCTCCTCTGGACACGTTCCAGCTTGTCAGTATCCTTCTTGAACTGTGGTGCCCAGAACTGGACACAGTATTCCAGGTGAGGTCTGACCAGAGCGGAATACAGTGGTACTATTACTTCCCTTGATCTAGATGCTATACTCCTATTGATGCAGCCCAGAATTGCATTGGCTTTTTTAGCTGCTGCATCACACTGTTGACTCATATCAAGTTTATGGTCTACCAAGACCATAAGTTCATAACCGGAGATACCACTGTAGGAAGAAATAATTTATGGACGTACACACAAAATTGAAACTCAGAGGGCTGGGATGCTGGCAAGTTAGGAAAAGGCTGTGATGTGTCAAGAAGAGCTGGCAAATGGAATTGAAATCTTAGATTACGAGCTTGCTCCTGGAATTTGGATTTAGAACCTGGTTTGTGATGTCTGTGAATAAGTATTTCCCCTCTAAAAGTGTAAAAATGCTTTAAAGTGCTCTTTGAACGCTCCTTGCAAGCAGTGCCCATGCTGTCTTTTTATTCAACATAAAATATGACCTTTTAGAGAAATGTGCTGGTCTTACAGAGTAATCCTCTCTTTGTTTATCTTGTGACATGTCTCATGTGAGAGTCCCTCCTGCCTGCTTGACCTTGGCAGCAATTGCAGCATCTCTCAGGAAGGTCAAACAGTCAATGAGACCAAGAATGGATTAAAATATAAAGCTTCAGATAAATCCTAGCATTTATTATACCCTGGAAGAAAGTTTCAGGGGCTGTTTCAATTAGGGAAGGTTTTGAAATGTAATGAACATGTTAAGTATGTAACATCCATCACCGCTTTGAGTGGGAAGCATGCAGAGTTCTTGCCTCAGATCCTGAAGATATTTGTTTGGAAATAGATTAAAGCATAATTGGGTAGTGGTGGGGAAGGATCTCCTAAAACAGGGTCTGGGAGAAGCTTGCCAACCATAAAAAGTGAAGGAAGCAGAGGTGGATACTAGACTGTTGCAATGAGTTCAGCAAAGGAAGGAGAACAAGTTAAATTCTAAAGAAGGCTTGGATGAATGAAAATACACAAAAGCAAACGAGGTTTCAGAGCTTTTAAAGATACTTTCTGGGTTGTGACCTAGACCACACCTATCAGTATCCTATTAATAGGTGCACCTCTTTTATCTACTTACACAAATATAATAAAATATATTTATTGGAAAGGGAACACAGAAAGTTGTCTTATACCAAGTCAGACTGTTGGTCTATCTAGCTCAGTATTCTCTGCTGTAACCTTTTGGAGTCAGCAGACACAGTTGGAATTTTGATAAAGTATCATGGATGCCAGTCACAGCTGCTGTGGGGACATGGCCTAACACAAAATGGTTACCACAAAATTGTGCAGGTATGTCACTCACTATCAGCTGGGGGGGGGCACCTATATCAGCCACTGCTGCACTTGCTTACAGGCAGAAGCTCTGAACAAGAAGACCAAAAGGTCTATCATGCATTGTGATTTTTTGAGGCAATATTTACCAAGACCTTCCATAGGCACCCACAGGTGCTCCCTGCTCTACACTGACTGACAGAAGCTATCCAGGGTTCAGACAGAAGTCTCTCCTAGCCCTACATTTCGCATGTAAAACTCATGCTGTACCACTGACCTATGGCTATAGGAATGCATGGAAGTTACTTTATTTCCAACATTCTACCGCGCCTTATTATTTTTTATTATTTTAGAACTGTGTACTGTAGTTCTGCATTCATTAGTTGTGATCCCACCATCAATAATGGAATTTTTAGATACCCCTCTTCTTCTTCTTTTTTACAGTCCGTTAAACTGTCCTTTTCCCACACAGATGATACAGTTCTGAGCAACATAACAGCACTAATTTCCAGGTGTTTCCATTTCAGACCATGCAAGTCAGATGTGCATTACATAGCACTGAAATCATCACTTAACCACCCCACATTCCTATACACTTGTATTGACAAGTGTCCCAGATGACTCGGCTAATCAAGAACAAAATAATCTCCCTGGTGCCGAACAGACTTTCTTATCAGAATGCATCAGCCCAGTCCAATGACCCACTCCAAACCTTTTGTGGTGCTTTAGCGGGAGAACAAACAAAGAATGACACTACTTTTTACACCAAGAAGATTAAAAACAATTCCTGGTCTTGAAAGCCCAGTGAAGAATTAATAAACTATCACATGAGATTCAGTTATGTCAACTAAAATTTTCAAAAAAAAGAAAGGAAATAAAACATTTTGTCATTAAGCTGCTTTTTGTTCTAATTCAATTTTGGAAAACATCTACTAAAGCACAGATTTTTGCAATTGAGTTTAATGAAATGAGACTGAAGTAAAAGGGTTCGCCCCACCCCTTTCATATATCAAGCACGAGAGTCAGGATGGAGGGTTGTTGGACAAAACAGTTAATATGTTTATTCTGCTCATAACTGATTCTTCCACTTAAATTATTTACCTGATAACACATAGCTCATATGGATATACTTGGGCCAGGGGGAGAGGACAAAGTGCCAAAACAGGCAGCCATAGCATCTGGCCTAGTTATAATGATTTTGATAGTTAAACTGTATTTAGTTTGCATAAAAATCTGCAGGTTTCCCTCACAGAATCCACTGAACCTTGTCCAAATAAACAAGGCTGCTACATGATTATGATTGTGTGTTATTCTTATACATATTAATAACTTGCAGAATCCACTTAAAGTGACAGTGTCATCACACACTGCAAGATGGATAGCAAATAACAACTCAGTCGCTTATAACAACATGTCAGAGGCCAACTTCTGCAACGGCTTATATGCAGGGCCTATTAGGGTGGGGTGGGGCACTACAGGGCTGTTTGGACCCAGGTTATCATCTCAAAAGTGGGCTCAAATGAAGACACTTGCTATTTTTTGGCATTTGATAAGATTTGCAATGTCTTCTTATGCACATCTAGCCAAAACGTGACACTGTCATAGCTGCAAATTCAAGCAAAGAAGGGATGTGATTTGGTAAAAGACATTCAACATTCAACCTGCGTGTTTGATTCTCACGAGTTACTCTCGTGTGGATCAGTTTTATTTCTTACTTTGAGGTTGAAGTAAACAGCTTTTTGTTTTTTGTTTTGTCATTTTTAAATTTTAAATATGGGTTGGGGCCTCAAAATCTGGAAGGGACAGAGCCTCTCTGGACTTTGGAGCCGTGAGAGCCCCTGCTCACGTGTAGTTTATTGACAAAGAACAGTGAAACTGAATTAGTTATCTACATGTCTTAACTTACTCATAAGTAAGCCCCACTGAGTTCAATGGGGCTTCCTCTTGGGTAAGTAGGTTTAGGATTCCAAGTCTCAAGGAAGTTAATGGAAGGAAAGGTCCCCATCAATGGTTAATCTAAACAGACAGCAAACAAAGCAAGTCTATAGTTCACCTAATCACAGTTCCCCCCCCCCCTCTGTGGATGAAGTTGTTGGTTCTCTTTGGATTATTTTTACACTGTATATGTATAAAATAGCATATGCAAATTCTATGCAAATCTGTTTGCTCTCCCTCCTTCCTGTCTTTATTATGCAATTCCTCCTTTTTTTGGCAACGCATAAGTAGCCACCTCTCCTTTCCTTCCCAGCAGCCCCCACTTCTGTGTCCTATCCTGTTCCACATTGTTCAGGAGAACCTTCCAACTCACTCTGGAGAGGCTTTGGAGATCACAGTGGCTGCAGGGAGGAAGAGAAGGACATGAAAACTTTCCTTGAGCATCAGTTCCATTGACATGAAAAGAAACAGCCCTGGGAGGTTGATCTCTTTTTAAATAGCAACTTGAAAAAACAACCCTTGTTTATCTCTGTTTTTCATTTATTCATCCAATGATCCAAAGTAGTGCTACTACCATTATCATGCAAAGACAGGAAGCATCCATTAAAGTGCAAGCGGATGCTTGCCAAACACTTGCAAATATTTATGGGCAATGACCCAAGAGTTGGCATCGGTTTCCAAAACAGAGCAACCCCAACAACAGATGCCTTGCTCCAGCTCTATGCACATGGGGGCTTTGTATTCCTAAATATATGCTTTGTGTACAACAATTGTATGCATGGCCCTATAGGTAAACGAGGTATGAAATGCTACACAACAGATTATGAAAAACACAACCTACATTTGCTAATTATTTAAGGAACCATCTAAAGCATATAGAAATGTCTCAGGGTTTTCTAGAGCTGTTCCTTATAACATTCCATCCTCTTAAGGTCTCTCCCCTGCCCAATAATGAGTAATTTATATAAAATATTCATCATAGTTGCTGAGAAAATGACATTAGGAATTTTAAACTTTAAACACACTGAGGTGGGGGGTCTGTCTGTCTCTGCTCCGTTATTCTCATCCAACATTTCACTTAACTCATAAAACCCAACCTCACACTCTGAGATAAAAACACAAAAGCCATAGACAAACCAGCTGCCGCTCCACATATCCCCAGCAATGAGATCTCTTTTCTCCGGTAAAAGTCTGTATTCCATATAGTTTTATATGTTCAAGAATTTAATTCACTTAAACTGAAGATGAAAGTATAATCCTATGTTAACCTTGTAGGCAACGTGAATTACATGCCATATGAAACAAATTCTTCCACTGGCTATTAGCTGCTGTAGGTTCATTGCCAAATGGGACACTCCAGGTGAGGCCAACACTTCTAATGTTACCAGGTCTTTCACATGCTCGATGTGCCAGTTTTGAATTACGACCAACCATTTCTGTTACACATGAAGATAGGGCAATCACGCACACGGCACCTGATGCCTATCTAGTCTTACTCTGTCCAGTGCAAAGAATATCTGGGAGTTAACAGTAGGGTGCAGGTGCTTATCAAGGTAGGAAAAGGAGAGTTCAGGCAAGGCCGGCCCTACCATTTGGCAGAGTCAACTCCCATTTACCTTAGCCATTGGCCATGCTTGCTGGAGCTGATGGGAGTTGTAGTTTGGCAACATCTGGAGAGCCAAAGGTTCCTAACACCTGGCCTACAAAATCCCTTCCCCTTGTATGATTCCACCATTACAGTTAAAGGATTATAAATTAGTACTTATGGGATACCTGTCCAGATTCTGCTCACGTGCCTAAGTCCTATTAAATGTAATCTCCTACTTCCAAAACTTGAGTCTTGAAAATCTATGCAAACATTAGCTAGTCCCTTGCCCCGGGTGCATTTCAACAACTCCTGAATCAAGTTGTTAGCTACCAAAGATCCAGTTAAATTTCTAAGTGAATTCCTAAGGACTCTTATTGGATCATCAGTTTTGCACACATCCTGGGGAAGTATTCCTTTAGAATTTGAAGGCACCTTGTGGCCATAATTTCTTTTGTGGCCTACAAGCAAATTGAAGACAAGAGGCACATAAGGGACAGCATGAATGTGTCAGAAGACTAAAGAATAAATGAATAGTCCTTCTTTCAAGAGCCCATATTCTTTTCTTGATGTAATAATGGTAAGCTGCTCATCTATGCTTTTACTGCATATTGACTGCATAATCATATTTTAGTGAAAGCCCACAGGAAAATTAATCTCAACTGTACTTCTGTTTTAAGACACTGTTTCCATAAAATTGCAGAATAAATTTATGCAAACACACCATCGCTGTCAAAATACTGATTTGGGAGCAGGTGTGTGTGTGTTTGCAAGGTGAAAACAAGATGCATGTGTTAAGAGGAATCAAACCCAAGCGTTCTGTGGCTGTGCTAAAAACCATCAGTATGGTTTTCATAAAGAAAAGCATATTGGAGTAGAAGAGAAGTAATCAACACACAGCTTATGTGCTGCGCTGAGCCTGCCAAGGTCTTTCTCTCAGAAAAGCTTTCCTCCCTTCTTTTTCTCAGAACAATTGGCCTGCAGGTGAGCTTCCATATGGCAGCTTCATGGTGTTGCACAGTCCAAGGTAAAAAAAATATTGGCAGCCATGGACCATAAATGTTTCCTATCCCTATTCTAGAAGATACCACTAAGCATATGTCTGGATATAAGCATGATTTTTACCCTATCTATAGAAACACGTTCTGGCTGCAACACACTTACCCAAGACTAAGTCTTGTCATGCTCAGCTTGCTTCTGAACAGATATGCAAAGGGTTGCATTTGCCTACAATTAAGACTGGCAAGAAAATTTTAGAGGGTGAGAGAGCAGGATAGTCTCTTATAAATACCTATTTTTGCAAAAACATAATGGGTAATTGGGGTAACTCCTACTGCATCCCAACTTCCACTCCCCCCAAAAAACCCTGAAAGCCAATGTCTTGCACATGCAAGCTCCTCTTATGCTAAAGTCAGAGAACCTCAAGACTCTGAAAGGTACAGTGCTCATTTGATGTTCCACATCCTTTGCTTCTGTTTGACTATCCTGTTTGTCAGTATGGATGGAACACAGGGAGATGCCTTATACCAGGAATGGGGAAGCAGTGTGACTCTCTAATTGTTGACACCAACTCCCATCATACATGAGTATTAGCCATAGTGGCTGGAACGGACAATAATTGGAGGGCCACAGATTCCCCATCCCTGCCTTATACTAATGGTCAATGTAAGTATTGGCTATGTTGGAGTATTCAGTGTGGTACCCTCCAGAGTTTTTGTTGGAGTCCAGCTCCCATCAGCCCCAGCCAGTATGGCCAATGGTCTGGAGTGGTGGTAATCGTAGTTCAGCAACATCCATAAGATGCCATGCAAACTATCCCTGGACTACATTGACTAGCACTGACTGTCCAGAGTTTCCATGATGAATATTCTCCAGGCTACCTGGAGATGTCAGGAATTGAACCTGGAACCTTTGCAAGCAAAATATGTGCTCTCTCACTGAGCTACTTGGCTCCCTCCATGTCTGTTCCAGAAGGTAATGCACAGAACACTTACCTGGAGCACTGAAATAATTCTGAGTGAGGACGATCCTTTTGGCAAAAAATATATGCGAGAATATTTTCACAGATCTGCACTCATACATTTCTATCCATTATCGTCCTATTTTTGTTTGTTGATTCAACAGACATCAACCCCAAATTGAAATACTCCCATATATACAACAATTAATTCAAGGTGTAGTGATATACTGTGCCAGATTGCTTAAAACAGATTGAAATTATGTGTGTGTGTTAGTAATGCTTACTTGTTAAATGCCTAGATTGTCAGGAGTGTGTGCAGGAGCCAGGCCCTGTGACTGGTAGGGCCTCACAGGACTGGGACCTTCCTGAGTTTGGCCTGGAAGGGCAAGGCGCAGCCGCACAGGTGAGGCTTGACAGAAAACTCGTAGCACCTGGTGGCAAGGGCAGGGAGGGGTACATAAGACCAGCATTTCCCTCTGGCTTTTTGCCACAGCAACACGCTACCCACCTAGCTGTGCTTTGACCTCCTGATCCCTGGTATCCTGACTCTTGGACCCTTGGCTTCCTGACTCCTGGTCTCCTGACCCTCAGACTCTTGGCTTCCTGACTCCTGGTTTCCTGATTTGTGGACTCTTGGCTTCCGGATCCCTGGACTGCTGATTCCTGATTCCCGACCCCGGTCCCGACGTACTAAGCTGTGACTACGACTGCCTGTAACCCAGACCATGACATAGATTTTGTACCCTGGACACCACTCGGTGTGTAGCTAGTAGCACAGTCCTATTGCACTGGGTGAGTAGTCTCAATGTAGTATCACTTTGGGCATCCGAATGTTCTTGCTTTTGTAGTATTCCCACAATGTAACAAAATTGTAATGAGCAGCTCCTTAAAAAAAAAAAAAAAAACCCGAAACATTCTGTAAGCTTTGGGTCTTTCCATTTTCAGTCTCCCTTTTTTATTTGTTGCCTTCTTTTTCAAATGCTACTGCTGACTTTGGTTCTGAAGAAACAAGAGACATTATTGGAGTTTTCCCCTCTCTGCGTTTTTTGCCAGCTTTTGAAAGAGGATAATACACTACATCATTTCTCTGATTTATACTGCCTGCAGTAGTGTGTTGTCTTTACCTATTTTGAGCAAGATGAAAGTTTTGGAACCAGAAAAATCAATGCCTTATTGTTCAGTGATTTCTCTTTGCATGTTTCTTTGTGCGCTCGGGGGGAGAATGTACATTTGTTCTCTTGCTCGAAAATGCATTATTTAGCTATAATTCATTTAGGAGTCGAGACAAAGATATTGTATGACATTAGTATTCTGAAGTAGTATTGATTACCGGTATGAAATGAAAATATGTAATTGATGAAAACATCACGATCCTACAGGCACAGTCAGTTTGGAAGGTTAAAGGAAAGCTAATCAAGAGGAAGAGGAAGGAGGAAGGAAAAGATCTACATGTAGTCTAGTGAGCTGACTCTGAAAACATAGGAACAGGGAATTTTCCATCAGTGCTTCAGTTGTCATTAGCAAAGAGAAATTGTTCCTTTGGGGGCAAAAGCATCAGTTTTGGCCTAATTTCATCTCCGGTGGTCTCCCTCTGTTTTGCATATAAATAGTCCCATCTCAGCTGTTCATTCCCAGGATGCTCTCAATGCAAGGCAACCTGGGGTCAACTGATTTGGTTTGAAGCCTGATGTTGGAACATGGTAAGGATGCAGAAATACCATATGTTCCATTTTGGGTCATCAGCATATTCGAATCTTTAGAGTGCCAAATCAGAACTATTGCAGATAATAGATATATGAACAGATTGACAGCCTTGGCAAACCATATTGCTAGAACTCCTATGGTCAACAACATACCGGTAACTTATTGAATTGCTACATGTTCAAGAGGTGAAGGCAACTGAAATTGGAGATAAAGCCAACCCAAAACAGGAGTGATGTTCTTGGATAAAATTTGCAGACAGGAATAACAAGCCTGGTACAGCTTCCTCTACCCCATGGCTTGCCTTGACTAGCAGTAAATCCTGTCTCCAATCTGTCAAGAAGCAGATAGTATCAGAGCATTACCAGACTCTGCCCTTTGTTCCTGAATTGTCTACTGGTGCTAGAGAGAGGGAAAAGTTGGTGTGTTTTGTTACTTACTGATCTACTTACCAAATGCTTTGACTGTCCTTCATTACAGAAGAATCACAGAATGTGTTCCAGCAGAAAATAAAAGCATATATTATACAACATAAAAATGGTGCCTTGCCCTCTTCTGATTGTTTCTGCTGTGCTGGTGACAGAAAACTTAACTGAGGAAGTAGCAACTGGCTGAGAATGACTCGCTACAAACAAATCTGTATGAGCTGCGGGATTTGGCATCTTTCCTCAGGGCCTGCAAGACGGAGCTGTTCCACCTAGCCTGTGGGTTGGTTTCAGTTTAACCCTGATGTTTCGTTCTTTTGGTGTGATTGGTGGGCTACTTAAAAATGAGGCTGCAGTTTAGATTTAATTTTAAATTGTATTTTAATCTGTATTTTAATGAACTGTTTTATGTTTTTGTTGTGATTTTATTGGTGTTAGCCGCCCTGAGCCCAGTTTGGCGGGGAAGGGCGGGGGTATAAATAAAAATAATTTTTTATTATTATTATTATTATTATTATTATTATTATTATTAAAGTTGTAGATAAGTTTGCGAATCTTCTCCATGCTACTAAAACTCTCAAAAAAGAAACAGAAAGAAAGTTCACACCATAGAGCCAGTCACCGATGGCACCTTCCAAATAGACTTCCTTGTGGTAGCTGTTTCATATGAGGCCAATGACTTCACACTCTGACTTAAGATTGGACTTGTGACCGGTGAAATCATTTGTGATTTGCCAGACACTTGGCAACTGGCTCTTTTATGCAGACACCAAAACAAGTTTTACAGAATCCTTGGAGGGTTGCTATACTAACTTGATTGGGTAGGCTGTGTTCGTGGGTCAGAAGTTGGACAGAAGTAACTTTGGATATATACTGTATATTCTGGCGTATAAGACTACTTTTTAATCCAGGAAAATCTTCTCAAAAGTTGGGGGTCGTCTTATACGCTGGGTGGAGAATCTGCAGTCAAGTATATCTCAAACTCTATATTTTAACTGGAAAATTTGGGGATCGTCTTATACGCCCAGTCGTCTTATACGCCGGAAAATACGGTATATATATAGCAAGCAATGTTTTTATGATGTGGTATCTGAAATAAAGGTAATCTGTTATGTTCTAATGGAAGTGTGATGTGTGGATAAATGGAGCATCTCATACGTGCTTTGGGCTGTGGTGTGGTAGCAAAAAATGATGATCCTTCAGCAGAAGAAACATCTGGCAACCCCATGTATCATCACCCTTCCTCTTAGTGATCAATCATCTGCACGAAGCTTACCTTAATTTTTTTCATACATGAAACATTCATCATTTGTCACATTGATAATGAATGCTTCATTGCTTTCCAAAGACCTAGGGCAGGAGAAAGTACCCCAAATAAGGAACAGAGATGTTTATAGCTTTCAGCCATTTTTGGTCAGCACTGCTCCTTTAACAAGCGCCATCCATCGTATTAAACTAATAGTAATGAGATCTTAAAGAATTTCATGGCCTAGAGTTTCACATCATTTGAACAATTTAATATATGAAAGAAGTTTCTAAATTGTATTTCAGCTACATTGTAAACCTCAGTTGCTATACTTTTCTGGTTCCCTTCTTACCCTTCATTTAAAGGACTTGTCGTGTTTATTAGTTGTAAGAGGAGGCTGCTTTTGTTTCTTGGACAGACTTGCTTTCTGTTTTGCTATAAGCTGGAGATGCCGAAACTGAACAATAAAGACGAAATAGCATGATATGGTGGCCTAATTGGTGTTTATCAAAAGGAGTGTTGTGTCTTCTTGAGTTGCTGGCCATATCCATTAAGTTTCATTGAATTACCTCAGGAATTAGCCATTTAAGTTTTGCTTTCCCAACTTCACATATTTGTGGAGAGCAACAAACCAGAGTCAGGTTTTTTTTTAATCATCTTGGGAATTCACCAAACAGTTTATCAGACTTAGCTTTGGCCTGACCTGAATCAAGGCCTATAAATTAAAAGCATACCCTCAATAAGGAGGCAGCTTTGATGTCTAATAGGGATTCTGTGAATCCATCATTTAAAATTTTTAGATTTATAATCAGAGAGCTTGCCCCTTCACTCCATTCCCCATAATACTTCCCTCCTCCCCGTGATCACTTTTTCTACCCCCTTCTGACAAATGTTTCCCTCAGATTACATTCATTAATGCAGTTGATGCGTAACTAGCCCTTGGGCCACATGGATCAGAGACAATTCAAAACATCAGCTTTCCCATATATTGAAAATAAAGTTCAAAAGGAGTTGAGAAGATCTTTCCACCGATCTGAATGGTTTGGATTCTGTATCAACGTATATCTACTGAGAGAATGCTGCAGAATTTTAAACATTTCAGCATCAACCAAAGTGCCACAGAATCAGCCATGTGCCAATTAAATAATTTCACAAAAGATGAAGAAATCATGGGATTGGATCAAAATGTGTTCTACACCTGTGTGTTCTACACCTGCAGTGTCAAAAAAACAAGAACCCCATGTGTTGAATATTTATCATCCGCTTGTTTCTCCTACTATCTTCAGTCTTCCAAAGCTCTTCACTTTGTTGCAAAAGCTTTGCCAGATAAGAGTAAATAGATAGAAGTGATCCTGTTGACATAGTGTACAAAGACTTTCAAAAAGCTTTCCACAGCGTACCTCACCAAAGACTCCTGAGAAAGCTCAGAAGGCATGAAACAAGAAAAGAGGTCCTCTTGTAGATCAGGAATTGGTTAAGTAGCAGGAGCCAGAGAGTAAGCATAAATGGGCACTTTTTGCAATGAAGAGATGTAAAAAGTGGAGTTCCCCAAAGATTGGTATGGGGACCTGTGCTTTTTAATTTGTTAATAAATGATCTAGCTAGGACTGAGCAGTGAGGTGGTCAGGTCTTCTGATGATGCTAAACTGTTCAGCGTTCTTAAAGAGAGAGAGAAATTACAAAGAGCTCCAAAAATCCCTCTCTCAACTGAATGAATGGGCAATAAAATGCCATTCAATGTAAACTGAGTGAATGGGCAAAAAGCCATTCAATGTAAACAAGTATAAAATTATGCTTGTTGAGGCAAAAATTCTTAATATCACATACATTCATGGGGTCTGGAAAGGTAGTGACTAACGAGGAGCAAAACCTTGGGGTTGTAATAGATAGCTTAGTGCAGATATCAATCCACGGTGGGGCAGCTGTAAAAAATGCAAAATTCAGGCTAGGAATCATTAGGAAAAGAACTGGGGGATGCCAATGTCATGATGCCAGTATGCCAATCTTTGATGTGACTACCTTTAGAATACTGTGTACAGTTGTGATCCCACTTCAAAAAACATATTGCAAAGTTAGGGAGTGTTCAGGAAAGAGCAACCAATAACTCTGATAGAAGTTTCTAAAATTAAGCATGGCATGGAGAGAGTGGAGAGAGAAAATGCTTTCCCCCTCTGTCATAACACCAGAATTTGTGGACATCCAATGAAGCTGAATGTTGGAAGATTCAGAAAAGTGTGTACTTCATACAGCATATAGTTAAAATATGGAACTTTTTCCCACAGGAGGCAGTGATGGCCACCAACTTGGACAGCTTTAGAAGAGAATCAGGCAAATTTATGGAGGATAAAACCATCAATGGCTATTAGCCATGATGGCTATGCTCTGCCTCCATGGCTGGAGATAGCAATGCTTCAGAATAGCAGTCGCAGGAGAAGATATTGCTCTTGTGCTCATGTTCTGTTTGCAGGATTCCCACAGGCATCTGAATGTCCTCTTGGGTGTGCATGAAAATGAGGAACTAGGTCTCCAGCTAAACAATTTGTAGTTACATCACTTGAGCTTTAGTCCTACTATATCCATCTACAACATATAGCAACAATTATATCGCTACTTGTTAATGCTGCATAACTTTGTGTAGAATCTTGATATGGCACATGTCATCAGAACCTCAAATCACCACTGTGCCAGTCGACAGCAACACCCAATAATGTGGGCACTTCCAGGTTTGTTCCAAGAAACTTAAAGGAAATGCAAAAGCTTTTATACCCTTCAGTCTTCAATTTGTGCTTCATCAAACATTCTGAAATCTATTATCTAGCCAGGATCACACTGTGAGACCTAGATAAAATGATTTAAGTTAGAAATAAAAGTGGCAGAACAATTTAGAATGCACTGATCTTGCATGGTATGCTCATTTGTATGTGTTTTTCTTTTGTAGAGAAGTGTGCCAGTTCTTTTGATTTCTGTACAATGGCAAGGTCACTGTGACAAATTTGTAAATACACATGTAGGGCAATATCAAAATAGTCACCAAAAGCCAAAATATATTTAAATAAGGCATGATTAAGGCTAGAAACAATACACAATCCTAAAGAACAAACTTCCAGATCTAAAATTGTTTGCAGTTGTTAATCTCACCTTTTTCTTCACACCTAGGCCAGATTCAAGTGCAACAGAAAACCTTGGTTTTCTACTACCTGTACATGTATCAACCATGGCAAACTTTCAGCTTTCATAACCATGAAGAGGAGATTGAAAGCTTCCCCTTCCAGTCTTAAACTAACCATGGTTTTTTCTCAATGAAGGTTTATATTTTAAACCATAGTTGAAGAATAACCTAGGATCTATATCTACAGTTGATCCTAGTTTGTTCTTTGCTAACTATAGCTAAAGTAAGCCAAAGTTCTGAAGCATCCAGAACTGTGGTTAGCTTAAAATAAAATAAAAATAGAAGCTTTCAGTCTCCTTATCTGGAATGCAGCAGAGGAAAAACAGAGAAAGTGCAATTTTGACCCTGAAGTTCTCATTGGCTCTTGCTCATGTAAATAGTGGTTCCCTGTTATCTCTGCAGCTGGCCAGAAGAGTTTCATTCACAATATACCTATGTCTAGTCTGGCTGCACTGTTATATAACCTAATAGTGTTATCCACAACATCAGTGGGTCATTCACGGATGCATCTTCCATAGTGATATATGCCAACTACTCCCACTAATGGCCTCCTGCATTCTAAATAGGACAAATTTGCTCCAGCGAAAGATTTGCTTTAAGCCTGGTAGTCATATCACTGTCTCTCCCAATGTCGTGATTATGACACAGCTCTTTTTAAGCACATGAACGATTCCCCATCTCCGCCAACACTCATTTCAAGCTTCTAGTTCTGTCATTTAGCACTCTCACACTTTGTCCATAGCTATAACTCTTTCTCCTCTCCGTTAATCTTTCTAGCCCAACTTACCTCGATGTGTAATAATATCAGAAGCACTCCTTTGTGCAGAAACAACCAACCATTACAGAAATGTGAAACCACTTTAACCACTTTACCAATAATGTCTGCACTCCAGAAAAGCAACTGGGTGTGCAGAAATGGGTTTTGTCGTGCAGAAAGTGTCTAGATAGTAATGCTCTAGGTAGGAAAACACAGAAAGCAGATGGAAAGCTAGACAACTGCAGAAGCTATAGCCATGTAGCCAAGATTGTTCTGCACCTCATTATGAGATGGAATCCTCATACTTTAAGTGCTTGGGAAGATTCCCCAAGCATGAGTTTCAAGCTTGAGGTTTCTAACATGCACTCATACTTTGTCCATAGCTGTATGCTTTTCCCATCTCATCTGTTCCTTATTATGATGCTTCAAAGAACTTCCCTGGGGAAAATGTCTTCACTCCACAATAGAATGGGAACATCCCTTCTTCATGACTTATGGTCAGCCTCTCCCAGTTTGTAGATCTTTCCTTTCCTTTTCCTTCCCCACCAGGCCCATGAAGAGGGGGGCAGAAAGCTGGGTATACTTTCCACGGGCCTCGGGGGGGGGGGCGCCATATACTGGCTGCTTTTTTGTTTGCATTTATAATTTATTCCAATAAGTTCCCCCACCCCTGCTATAAAGCAATAACATGAGGCAGCATGTATAACAGTATTCCAGCCTTTGTATACAGGTTTAATTTCCTATACAGGAAAGCTAACTTAGAACTTTTCCTTCCATAAAGGAAAATAAAATATGTCCAGCCCATGGTCTTCAAAAATGTGATTCAGTTAAAACATTTTAAAAGACATTTATTTAGATATTTGATTAACCAATCATATAACTAACTCACTATTCAAACAGTTACCTCCCACCAATTATTTCTCTTAGTGGGGATAACAGAACTACTGGATCCTAGTTAAAGTCCTAGTTACCCAGTGGTAATGAGTAAGATATAGATACTCAGATATAAAGAAAGGTAGGTGTACCTAAATCCTGTCAAAATTCCTGGGCTTTAAATTAGTTGCAACTAACTTGTCCCACTGGTTGCCATAAGATCTAGTAACATTTTCTGGATTGGTGCCAGTTTAAAATGATTGAAGATCACAACCAGGACATTTAAGTTGTCTATAAATACTGTAAGAGTAGCAAGTTAAAACTGAATAAATCAAGAAGCACATTTTCCCACCTTGCCTGAGTTAAAGCTTCAGAGGTACAAAATGTCATCTTAAAGATTAAAGGTTAGCACATGATATATAGCCAATCAACTTAGCAGACACCTTATCTATCAAGTCCATCTTATAAAGGTAGCATTGCCTAAACTATACTAAGATACCAGGGGATGTAGACTAGGATCCCAAACTTTTAATCAATGAACTTAATACATTCACTCACTAGTTTTAAAGCCTGAACTGGTTTTGTGGGCTAAGATTTTTATATCTACACCCAAACTTGTGTCCATACTCAATTGTAAGAGAACAAGTGTTGTCTAGTCAGTGCCTTTTTGCTCCTAATTGTCATCAGCTGACATTGAAATGTCAAAAGGGAGCCAAATCCACTTCCCATCATCCCTGTATCCTGCAAGTAATACCAAATGTGTCTTCTTCTGGAACACAATCCCATGTATTATATGGGATTGCCTCAACATCATCTCTGAGTTGTGTGTAGCCATTAGTTTCTATGTATTATCAGAATGAGCTGTGATTTTTGCTCCTTGTTATGAGACATCCTCTGGTCTACCACTCCAGTTCTGGTGTCCAAAAATAAAAATAAGCTATAGCTCAGTTGGTAGAGCATCTTTTTGGCAGGCAGAATGTCCTAGGTTCAGCATCTCCAGGTAAGAATGGGAACCCTGTCTGAAACCCTGAAGAACCACCAGCAGTCAGTGTAGACAATGCTGAGCTAGATGGACCAAGTGTAAGGCAGCTTCCTGTGTTCCTATGTCTCCCTTTCAACTCATGATATTAATGTGGCATCCTGACCTATGATGCCAGGTACCATTTTGGATGACTTTCAGAGTAGATCAGAGGCTGTCCCTACTGGATGCAAAAATTACACCATGGGAGCAGGGCCGGGGCAGGAGAGTGCTAGAGTCCTGTCTAGTCCAGTTGCGTGGGATCAATTCCAATCTGTTACCTCCGAGGATGTGGACAGGCTGCTTGGACAAGTGAAACCAACCACCTGTCTCCTTGATTCTTGCCCATCCTGGCTTATAAAAGCTAGCCAGGAAGGGCTGGGTGATGGGCTTCGCAGGGTGGTGAATGCTTCTCTCTGCGAGGGAGCCTTCCCAGACCCGCTGAAAGAGGTGGTTATTAAACCGCTTCTTAAAAAACCATCTTTAGATGTGGCCAGTGTGGCCAAGTATTGCCCAATCTCAAATCTTCCATTCTTGGGCAAGGTTATTGAGCAAGTGGTTGCTGAATAACTCCAGGCATGCTTGAAAGAAGCGGACCATTTGGATCCCTTCCAGTCGGGATTCAGACCTCATCATGGGACTGAAACGGCCTTGGTCACACTGGTTGGTGATCTCTGGCGGGCTAAGGACAAAAGTGAGAGCTGTTTCCTAGTTCTGCTGGATCTCTCAGCGGCTTTTGACACCATCGACCATAACATCCTTCTGGACCATCTAGAGGGTTGAGAGCTGGGGGCACTGTTATACAGTGGTTCCGCTCCTTCCTCCTGGGCTGTGTTCAGAAAGTGGGGGGGGGGATGAGTGTATGCTGATGATACCCAGCTCTACCTTTCTTTCAAATCAGAACCAGTGAAGGTGGTGAAGGTCCTGTGTGAGTGTCTGGAGGCGGTTGGAGGATGGATGGTGGCTAACAGATTGAGGTTGAATCCTGACAAGACAGAAGTACTGTTTTGGGGGGACAGGAGGCAGGCAGGTATGGAGGACTCCCTGGTCGTGAATGGGGTAACTGTGCCCCTGAAGGACCAGGTGCACAGCCTGGGAGTCATTTTGGACTCACAGCTGTTCATGGAGGCGCAGGTTAATTCTGTATCCAGGGCAGCTGCCTACCAGCTCCATCTAGTACGCAGGCTGAGACCCTACCTGCCCGCGGACTGTCTCGCAAGAGTGGTGCATGCTCTAGTTATCTCTCGCTTGGATTACTGCAATGCGCTCTATGTGGGGCTACCTTTGAAGGTGACCCGAAAACCACAACTAATCCAGAATGCGGCAGCTAGACTGGTGACTGGGAGTGGCCGCCGAGACCACATAACACTGGTCTTGAAAGACCTACATTGGCTCCCAATACGTTTCTGAGCACAATTCAAAGTGTTGGTGATGACCTTCAAAGCCCTAAAAGGCCTCGGTCCAGTATACCTGAAGGAGCGTCTCCACTCCCATTGTTCTGCCCGGACACTGAGGTCCAGTGCTGAGGGCCTTCTGGCGGTTCCCTCACTACGAGAAGCCAAGTTACAGGGAACCAGGCAGAGGGCCTTCTTGGTTGTGGCACCTGCCCTGTGGAATGCCCTCCCACCAGATGTCAAAGAGAAAAACAAGGGAGGCTTTTAATGTTTAATAGATTATTGCATTTTAATGTTCTGTTGGAAGCCGTCCAGAGTGGCTGGGGGAACCCAGCCAGATGGGCGGGGTATAAATAAATTTTTTATTTATTTATTTATTTATTGCTGTGATCAGCTACTAGCCAGCCATATTTGCTGTTGCTTTTTCCAGTTACTGGTTCCAAATCCAGGGCTAACTCTCAGAAATACTCTCTGTATAAAGACAGTGCAAAGGTGACTCTAGCTGTCCTCGGTTAGTAGGAGATAAGCTGATGGACCTGCCAGAGGAGCAATGAGGAGAATTGATTTCTTACTTCAGAAATGACCAAGCTTCTCCCAAACCTATAAAACTTATAATTTGCTAGCTTCATATCATTGTAGAGAAAAGTTAGTAAGTCAGGAACAATTGCTTTTTATTTCTTTATTTGGCTAAAAACCGGAGTTATCTTGTGTATGTGCATCAGTTAATGCAATTTCTTAGGTAAGTGAGACTCCTAGTTCTGATCTGGGTAAATTCTATTCAAGCATGATTTATCCCACATGAATTTGACCTGTACTTGCTCCAAGCACACTGAGGGCACATGTCTAACTCCCTGATGTTGATGCCTCGAGAAGGAGGAGGGTTTAAGATGGTGTGCAGATGCCTCTCTACTGGTCTCTGTGAGTGATGGGGAGAGTGGTTGATGGGACAGGGTCTTCCACAGTGGAGTCCCCAAGCATCACCATGGTGGATGGGAAGCTATTACTTCTGATTTTTCTGCTGGTGGTCATAGCTGAGAGAAACATCCGCAACAGGTGTGGCACCAGAGTCTTTGCATCCATGGGATCTGAAGTCCCACAGATCCCCTGAGGTGCCTATTTGCCCTCAGGTGCTCCAGCCTAGAGATGACACTGCATAAAAATGCCCTTTCCATGCTGGCCAGCACAAGCATTGGGACTTGGGGTGCAGTGGTGCATTGCTCTGCTGCTCCAGGGCTGGGGGTTGGAGTTTCTGTGTGACCCTTAGATATTTGTGGTTATACTTTCAGAAGCTGGTTGGAGAAACTAGTAATGCTAATTTTAGTACTGCAGTGTCGGTGAGGATTTAGAAAAAAGTAGACAGATAGATGTTATGTTCCCAAATGTTTATAATTCACTTAGATTTCTTGTAACGTTTAAATGAAGGGGGGATGGACTTGCTAGGTCCAAGCATGCATCCCGATAGCAATTGTTTACTTCAATTCAAAATGACATTCAGAAATGATGGCATCCATTTGTTCTGCTAGATACTCTGTCTCCCTTGCCTATGCTTCTTAATTTCCTTCTCCTTCTGTTACTAGTCTTATGACTAAATGCTTCAATTTATTCGCCATACAATGTCACTACACTCGATTTTGGTCATTTATTACATTTTCTCTCTCTAGCTTTACAGTATGGCCAAGGTGTAAGTGGGGGGAGGGGGGAGACTGCTTTAAAGACATTGCAATGTATCAAGGTTTTCAATTTGATGCTCCCAGGCCCTTGAGGAGTCAGGAACGTGTTTCACCGAGGTCGCGGAAACTTTCTTCTTTTTTAAATTTTATTTTGTGCCCTTTCATCTCAAGGTTTCCAGATGTCTCCCCAGATGGGAGCTTCGGTATGATAAAGCAGGTATCTTAGCTTACTGCAAGTAAACAACTGAGCTCTGCAAGTCCTAAAGCCTACCACAAAGTGGAACAGCTATACAAAGAACGCTGTGCAAGTTATAATAACTGTGCAAGTTAAAATCTAATCAGCCAACACAAATTACCAGTAGGTACAAATAACATTCAGCATTCATGGAAGTAGGATCAGTCTAAATGTGTTCTCCACACCCGGCTAGGCAATTGGACTTAAAACAGAAGGGCTGTAGCTCAGCAGTACAGTATCTGCCGTGGAAGCTGAAGGTACAGGGTTCAATCCCTGTAATCTCCAGGCAGGGCTGGAAAGACTCCCTACTCTTAACCCTGGAGAGCCACTGCAATGGTCTGACTCTGTATAAGGCAGCTTCCAAAGTTCCTACAAAGGGTGACCAGTGGGCAGTATGGATTCCCTGCCCACCATGCCATGCCATGCTTCTTTCAGGAGACTGTAAATTAACGAGTTCTGTTCATAGGGATATGATTGTCTCAAACTATTGGCCTATGGTTGTCTGCTCTGCTGATAGCACCTCTCAGGCAGACATCTTTTGCACCACCAGCTTCCTGATCCTTTTCTTTAACTGGAGATGCTAGAGATTGAACCAGGCAAAGCACAAGCTCTCCAATAGAGATACTGGCTCTTCTTAAAGCAGCAGCACTTTGACTGGTGTTTACTCTGGCAAATGATGTGTTTCATGTGCAGCCAGCTCAGACGTGCCACAGAAGTAGCTGCCAGGTGGATCAGCGCCTCCGTTCTGACCTTGGAAGTAATTTCATCCTTAGTCCGAGTGATGTTAAACAGTCCAAGGCCACAGACCAGATCTGATTCACGTGTTAACTGATTCAAGGCAGAAGGCAGATAGGGATCTACTGGTGGAGCTCTGGGTGATTTGCAGTAGATCGACAAGGTGTTCCGATTCGTTGAAAGGACTGCGTGCTCACATTTGTGTGAAAGGACTGTACTGAAAACAATTCCTGGACTCAGAATGTGCTCAGAGGTTGATTCTAACCTCATGCCTTTTGCACCTGGCTCTAGCTGACAGGTCCTGGGGTTCTACCCAAAAAAATAAAATAGAGCCGTCAAGCTCAAAGTCTGCCCACCCCTGTTTTAAAGTATGCCCGTAATGTGTTTTACCTGTAAAAATGCGATGTGAAAAAATAAAACGAACATGGGATGTGGCAGCCCAGGAAAGATATATTTCTTAGCAGTCTTATATTGAAATTTTCAGCAATTTAAAAGAAGATGTAACTATTGCATTCCATTGTAGCATTAAATGTAATTTGGCACGAACAACATAAGCCCTACCACGGAAGAGGCATTTGCAATAAGAATTAAGATGAAATCCATAACCTCAGTGGCACTTGCCAACCCCATTTCTCATTGCTCCTTTTGAAACTTGATTTCATCATATAGCAGAGAAGAAAGGGAAATATATTGATTGGAACATAAAGCAGATGAACTCTTAAACAACGGTGAAATCACAGCCTGCCTCTGTAACTATAAAGAAAGAAACAGAAAGTAGGGCATCTATTGAAACTATGCAAAGATTATACCTATATTATGCTATAATTGGAAAGGAGGCACAGGCTTTTAAGTCATAATGATTAAACTGTGGAAACTGGAAATATCAAGGGATGGGGGGGTGGAAAGAAATAAGCATGTAGGGGGGACTTACTGACCTGCTCCCAAAATATCATTAAGATCTTTTGAAAACAGCCAAAATTCTGACATCTGAGAATAATTCCACTTGATCTCTTTGCCAAGCTTTGGCATGAAAGAAGAACTGGATTGTAAAGAAATGCTTTGCTTTCTTCCAAGTAGAAATGTGCCTTCTATTCCCCACTAAAGACGCTATCTAGTGACTGGGATTATTTCTTCTTGATAACCTTGCAAGTTTTAAAATTCTAGAGCCTAATTAAAAGTTCCCCACTAACCAAAACTGCAGTAATAACGAACACCAACTACTAGTCCCTTATCATCTCAGTAAGCGCTCCATTTCACCAGTCATCCTTTTGGAAGAGCATTACGAAATCCCTCGGTTTTATAGTCCTATCAGCAAATGCATATGGATGTGCACACACATCCAGGAAAAAAACCTTGCTGCTCATTAAAACCTTTTATCTTTCTTCTGACCAGGTTCTAAGAAGACCTGTGAATTAATATCCCTTTCCCAATATAAGATATTTTGCTCTTTCTCCGCCTTTAGAGGGATATGTAAAAATGTATTTACCTTTTTCAATATGTGCATTAATGGGAACTAGAATTGCAAGGTTAGGACATTCTATCATATGCTTGCATAGCTTGCTTTTGTGTTCTGCGGATGAGATTTCTTTAAAACCCGACATATTCCAAGCCAATTATTTAATCAATAATTGGAGCAAAATTATCTAATGTTGTAGCTTGACTAGGGAAGAGAGAGAAGAGGGGGGAATTGCTGCAGGTGGCCTATACAGCTCATTTTGAAGTTAGCTCTCCTAAGCTTACGCAGCGGTCTTGAAGAATATTAATATAGTGTAATGCACCAAAGTACCCTTAGGGTGTTCACCTGCCATGGAATTTAATTTATTTTATATCTCATCTAATAGCCTGAATCTCCTCAATTAGGTAAATATAATGTGAAAATGTTTCCTTGTTTCTCTAAGGAGTTTAAAACCTGGAAGGTCATTCCCACAGAATTTCCTTCCTAGTACATAATTGGGTTGAAAATTGAGTCTCTGTGTGTTTCCTTCTCTTAAAGTGAATGCTGAAAAGTGCAGAATGTGATTGATCCATCTCCATATGCTGTGAAGATACAACTGTTGTGTAGATGGGTAAAAGGCATGAATATTGCAGAGAATTCAGCAAGGTATTATATTAAGGCTCTCTTGGATTGAGAGACAGGTTGCAAGAAGACACCCCCATATTTTCAGCACCCACATATTTTCCCACATATTTTTATTACACATTACATGTGTAATAAGCTAAGTGGCATTGCTACATGGATATGTATAGACTGCCTCTGTAACTTTCATATAATTATGTCTGTTGACTGGTGTTTAGGTGAAGGTTATATCTTGTGGGGAACATAGCCAGAGAAAGATGGCTTTACTTGGTGGAATAAAACATAGATGAAAAGGAAGAGCTCCATCTATTGGTACAAAAAGAAATATATTACAAAGGATTCAACTCTTATCAGTATTTCTGCATTTCCATTTTCAAATCTGAGGCACTTCAAAATAAACAGAAGAGTTGAGAAGCAGGAACAATTGCTACAGTACTTTCCTAAGTACTCATTTCCTGCAACTGCATCCTCAAAGTCCTGTTGTCCAGAGCAGTGTTTTTCAACCTTTTTTGGGCAAAGGCACACTTGTTTCATGAAAAAAATCACGAGGCACACCACCATTAGAAAATGTTAAAAAAATTAACTCTGTGCCTATATTGACTATATATAAAGTAATTCTCTTGAATTTTTCAATTTTTCCCACGGCACACCAGGCAACATCTCGCGGCACACTAGTGTGCCACGGAACAGTGGTTGAAAAACACTGGTCCAGAGCACTAGAATCTGGAGCAGTTTGAGCAAAGTCTTTCCACAGCCTCCCCATGAAAGACTCTCCCAATCCCAATTCCATACTTTTATTTCTAGCCAATTTATTTCATAAAAAAGTGGTCTGTTTGCTCTCTTCATCCACCTGCACCATCTTACAGGTGCCTAAACCTTAAGTTTTGGATTACACCCAGTGCTTTTTTCAGGGGTACTAAAGGGTATGCAGTACCGGCACCTCTTTTTTGTTGTTAAAAAGTGTGGCACTTCGTGGTGAGTACTGGCACCTATTTTTCTAGAGAGAAAAAGCACTGACTACACCTGAACATGGAAATGAATAACACAAGCGGCAGTCCCCACTCTCAATGCCTCCAGCCCACATTTCTGGCAGCAGCCAGAAGGCACAGAGATTCTCCATATAGTGGCAGCCCTAGGGACATCAGAGAAAATGGCTGAAAACAAACTATCAAGTGGGGTTTCTCCTGTGCACTCTTTTGAACCCAATCCCCACATGGACTATTGCTAAGAATGTTTTTTGCCTTAGTTCATTCCAACTTTTTTTTAGCATGCACACATGCTAGAATACTGTTATAAACATATTCACAGATGTATAATTGCCACTCCCAATTGCCATTTCAAACTATATTTCAGTTTGCATGGAAAAGCCATGTGACATTATTCTCCCTTTGGTGCAATATGGTATAGTGGTTAGAGCGTTGGAATGGGATCTGTGAAACCAGAGTTCTAATCCCAACTGAGCCATGAGGCTCATTGGGTGACCTTGGGCCAGACACTATTGCTCAGTTTAACCTACCCCACAGGGTTGTTGTGAGGATGAAATGAAGACCAAATGAGGATGAAATACACACCACTTTGAGCTCCTCAAAGGAAAGGTGATGTACAAATGTAAGAATGAACATGGAGAAAGACAGAGAACAACTGATCATTGAGACTTGCTTTATGTGGCAGGAACCAAAAATAAAATAAGCAGGGATGGTGGAGGGAAAAGTGGAGAAACTGCATCAGAGCAAGAGAAGGCAAAAACCCACAGGCGAGTTTTAAGAAGTAGATGTGCTTCAAGTATGACATTCTGGTACAGAGGAAATTGAATCCATCTATTCTTGATAAAGGTGGCTTCATTATTCAACTTTGCTTCACAATGACACTTATGAAAGATGAAGCCATCCCTATCTCATGAAGATAAATTCATGATCGGTGGTATCATTTTAGTATATTCCCTTTATAAAGAAAATCTTCTTAACAGATGGCAGGGGGATCGTATTTTTAACTTCAGTGGTACACGAAGAAGGGGGAAATGATTCATAAATAATTGAGAGGTGATGTCTGGGGTGAATGTATACAGTGCCCCAGTGCAAAGGAGGATCATATAGTTGTGTTATAACAGAAGTAGGAAGTCAGTGGGCCACCAGAAAGTGTTAGACTCCAACTCCTATCAGTCTCAGCCAGGATAGACAAGGGTCAGGAATGATTATTGTTATGGTTCAGCAACATTTGGAGGGGCAGAGGCTTAAAGTTAGGTTTGCTGCTCTTCAGCTTTAGCAGTGTGGGCTCACATCAACTGTTGCTAAGCAGGCTGGTAATTTTCTCCTCCCTAGATTTCCCCACTCTGCGAATGTTAAGAAAGCTGCAAAGCACTCCATTACTTAAGCCGCCCATTGTGGTGGATCTTTTCTAGTCTCCAGCCACTTTAGCTCTTCTCTGTACCCACAAAACCACCATCGGGGACCAAGTGCAATTTTTTTGCCCATCCTTTCTGAATGCAAAATATGTGTTTATTAGGAGAAATGCACACTGTTTTCAAGACTATGCTTTTAAAAGAAAATGCTGCAGAAATGTAGAAAACTGAACTTGGAATTAGAAAACTGATCCCTGTCCTTGATCTCCCCAATTTGTACGTGTGTGAAATGATATATCTGCCCCTGTAAAAAACATATGCACTACCACAGAGGGTGTGGCAGGCAAGAGTGATCTAGAAAAAGGAGGAGGCCTTGAACTGAATCCTCCATCCCTATTTTTCCTGTAATGATCATTGCAAGGCAGGATAGGGGAGTCAGAAAGCATTTTTCACCCATGAGGCTGAAATTGATTTTGAGCCTCTCCTGCACTATATGAATGCCTGATCATGGCCCATGCAGAATAGAAACAGAGAAAACAGGCATTTCTCATTCAGACCAATGTAGGTTTTACGTTTACATTTAACCTGATTCGAGCAAGAAAGGCTGTTTCAAGAGGCTAGCTTCCATAATGGATGTCAAATTCTCTCTCCTCTCTGTGACGTCCTACATTAGGAAGGATATATGGCTGTAGAATGTGGCCTCTTTCCTACTTCGCTCTGTGCAAGGCTGGTGTAGCCAGACATGTGCTAGGCAGCATGGATGATCGAGCTGTTCTATCCTTGTACGCCAAACAAAAAGATTCATATGTCTTATCTAAGTGGGCTACACAGAGATGGTTCAGTGTTTGCCTGCATCTTCATTATAACCTTTTTCAAAGTTTTGCAATGTAGCCATTAAAATCTGTTTCAGGCTGAAACTTGGCACACCATTATATGAAGCATACAAAGCAAGGAAAAATGGCTTTAATTTCCTGCAAATTATTGCAGCCTGCCCCTGTTCAGGAGAAAGGAATATGTTCACTTGCTTTGATTCCACATGCATAAGCAGTTAATGGAAATTTCTTCTTCTTGGTCTACAATCTGTACATTTTATAAGCTGGTGCTGTCGTGAGCTATACAACCAAGCATTTAAAATATACACAGAGCGAAAACCCTACAGCTGTATGCATATATGATCAAACAGAAGTTGCATCCTTGCAAGTAAATGAGAGTTATGTTGACAGACTAAGAACAGATTAAACTTGATTAGAGATTCTCAAACTTCATAAAAGTGAAGGCCCACAAGCAACTTGATATTGCAAACTTATAGACTGAGATTCCAGTGGATTTTACCACTTACTTGCAGGTTCAAGGGTGACCTAGCTGTTGTCAGATCTAGGTCTTGTCAGAATCAGGTCTTTTACAGGTCTTCTAACCCCATATAGGTAAGAAACCAGAAAGAGTACTTCTGCACACCCAGAATGGAGCATGTGATAATTTTCCCTTAAAGTTTCCACAATTTAACCAAAATTCATAACTCTCAGTGGTTGCAAGTTGTTGCAGGGGTGTTTTTTTTTAATCTGAGAAGCAGGACAGGTCATGGAAAGGTCTCCACACTGAAGTCAGTTAAATTGCGACTTCAGCCTACCCAGGGAGAACTGGATGCATACATCCTATTATAACAAACATTATAAAAATGTCGGAAGTAACAACTCAGGCTTAAGCACTGTTTGTGAATTGCCAGTTAAGGGGGGGAAAGAATGTATAGTGCAGTTTCCCTGAGGGTCCAGCTTCCATAGACTGCAAAGGACAAGTACAGGCAGGTCAGCAAATGCACTGGGCTAAATAATCCAGCTGGGAAACTGGCAATTGAGACTTTGTCTCTTTGATTCATGCCTTGGTAACTTCTAGGTTAGATTATTCTAATAGCCTCTACATAGGACTGCCTTTGAAGACTGTTCAAAAAGTACAGCTGACCCAGGATTCAGCAGTCAGGGTAGGATTGTAAGGACCACATTACTTATGTCCTTGAAGAGTTGTAGAGGTTACCTGTTGCTTTCTGGACAGAATTCCAAGTGCTAACCTGAATTCTCAAAGCTCTTTACACATACTAGGTCCTGCTTACTTGAAGAAAAACCTCCTTTCATACATCTGCCCTGGGATACTAAAGAGGCTCTTTTGTAAGTACCCTTGCCACACAAGACTCCATCTTGCCTATACAAGCATTGCATGTATTGTGTTTTCAAAGTTGTGCATGCAGCCTTTGTTATCAGTTTATTATTAAAACAGTTTCTAAGGCATTTGCACAGCTTTGAAAACACAATACATGCAAAAGTTGGACAGCACACTGAAATACATTAGGGAGGGCCAGGGGGAATTCAATGAGACAAAACTTATTTTTCCAGCTCTTCACACCAGGGTTTATGGTGCTTGCAAGGGATACTATAAATGTCTAGACGGGGTATTTTTAGCACTCACAGTCATTGTAGAAAAAGAAGAGCCTAGGAATAAAACATTAAAGCAAACTCTCAGTACAATAGAACAGGTTTTATCTTTTAGTGAGTAACAAAAGGTGCCTGCTGAATAGCATTTCAAGAAGGCCTCTCTGCATAAGTCAACCAGGTATCAACCTAACTAGAGTAGAATGGGCACATATCTACTGTCAGTCCTGTTCAGTTCATGTAAGACAGAGGTGGCTAACTTGTGGCCCTGCAAATTTTGATGAGCTATAAATCCTACCATCCCTAACTGGCTGGGGTCACCCATATAGCCATATAGCAGACATCCCTGATATTCAAGGATTACATTAAAGAAGGGGAGGACTGAACCCAAACACACTCAAAAAAAGTTACACAACACAGTAAGAGTGGACTCTTTTTGTGCTTGAAAAGTTGCTTTGGAAGGAAGTGATTGGAGGATGTTAGAGCAGTGAGTAAAGGAGGCATGGGGAACTCTTTTCAGCCTCAGGGCCACATTCCCTTCTGGGCAACCTTCTAAGAGCCACATGCCAGGAGTGGGAAGGGCAAGAGACAAAAGCAGGCAGAGCAACTAATGAACATTTTTGTTTTTATGGTACACCACACCTTTTCTGCACCCACCCTCCTCGCTATCTTCCACTCCAGCCAAGAGGCCTCACCACTTCTCACTCCCCACTCCCTTGGCACCTCTCTGCCTTCTGCTTCCTCCTGCAATGGCAGTGGGAATCAAGCAAGTGTACACAGAGTGGATGCTTCTCTGCCTGCTTGCCTCATTAAGGCCTTTCACAACAGTGCTGTGCATAATACAGTGGTACCTCTGGTTACATATTTTATTCGTTCTGGAGGTCCGTTCTTAACCTGAAATCATTCTTAACCTGAAGCACCACTTTAGCTAATGGGGCCTCCCACTGCTGCCCAATTTCTGTTCTCATCCTGAAGCAAAGTTCTTAACCCGAGGTACTATTTCTGGGTTAGCGGAGTCTGTAACCTGAAGTGTCTGTAACCTGAAGCGTCTGTAACCCGAGGTACCACTGTATGCTGGGAGTCGGGGCAGGGCAGCCCAGAACAGCAGTAAGCAAATGCTGTTATCACTGCTGGGATACCAGCTCAGAAGCAAGGTAATGGTGGGACAATTTAGGGGGCACCCCCAGTACCTGTTTTCTAATGTTGCTTCCTCACTCTTCCTAATGGTAAGCTTAGGTCATTTGCTTGATCTAGAACCAGCTTCACTTAGGATTGATTTCCACCGGGGAAACTGAGAGCAGCAAAAGTATTAAAGGTCAATTGGGTTTCTCTTATTCTGTTTATTTCAACAGGAGAATAATTCACTGCTGACATCTCTTAAGGCTCTGGAATGCAGGAAATGCTTGATGAACTACACTCCTTTGCAATTCACTCTTCAGTTATGTTTGCATAATTGGACTTAAAACCTGACCCAGATGATTCAGTAGCTCACATTATTAGGTCCTGATCTTCAGGGAACTGAGCCTAATTGTACTCTATGGCCATTGCAGGGATAGCCAACTTGCTGTCTGCCAGCAGTGTCTGAGATCGTGGTAACAGCGTCCTTGCAACAACACAGGGTACCCACACATACCGGCAATGATGTCAGAGCAGAGCAAGGGCTGCAGATGCCATGGGACATCCCAAACATTGGGCCACACAACAGCCAACTAACTAGGCTTGCCAACTGATCAGAAAAACAGACAGCTTGCACCTGTGCTTTTCAAAGTGGATCAATATGCATAACTCAGCTTGTTAATCTTTCTATACATCAAGTTAAAGGAACAGCCTGTGACCAACTAAGATGGACCTACCGCTCAGGCCCTAATTATGCTCTGCTACTCCTCATTCTCTCCCTGTTCCACCCCTTCTTTTTGGTTCCTGTCTGTTCCTTTAATGACTTCATCCCCATACTAAGGAAGCTGCTTCTTCCCCTTTCTACAGCTCACTTCCACCCTTCTGGAGGCCCAAGATCTTAAGAGGAGAACAATCCCAGCCATCTTGGGCATTACAAGTTTAAACGGTCCTGTCTTTAGTAGTATAACGATACAAAGCTCTGAGCTGATAGTTACAAAAAGCACACCTGTAGCTTTGTAAGATGTTTTGTGGATTCATTTATATAAAAAAATGAGGAAAATAAACATTCATACATACATAGTCATACGTGCATATATACTATCCCCAGTTCACCATTCCTGTTCTATACAGTCTCATTTGCTTATCAGCTGGACCAAGATGGCTCAAATATCCTGACTAAAGGAGAGCAATGTATTTCTGGTTTCTAAATCAACCATACATCTGATATCATTGTTATTAATTAAATTTGTATACTGCCCTTCAGACAAAGATCTCATGGCAGTTCACAGCACAAAAATACAGAATAAAACCACAAGATACATCATATAAACAAGAAAAAGAACAAAACAAACTAATAACCCCCCTTTCCCAAACACATTTAAAAGGACATAGACTGTTAGTCATCATTTTAAGAACCTCATTTTCCTTGAGCACATGTTGATATCTGTCTTTTAACAGTGTAACCTGAGTCCTATTCAGAAGTAAAAACTGTTGTGCTCAGTGGAACTTTCAGGTGTTTGTGGAATTGTGGTCGCAAAGTGTACCTGACAGTTTATCTCAGGAGGAAAATGGTTTCCTGTAATTGTCTTGTTTATTTAAAAACACACGTGCACAATTAAAGTAACTCCTGAGTTTTCACTCTTCCGGCACACTTTTATAAGCACACTAAACAAAGCTGGGCATTTTATCCGCTATCTGCTATGGGTGGTTGCATATAATCCTATAATTTCCAGTGAAATAATTAGAGGTTTAATTTTCCATTTCTTTCCACTGTGAGATGGCATGTGGCTCTGAATGCTCACTCATGTCCGCATGGGTACACAGTTGGCATATGCATTGCTGTGAAGCCAATACTTGCACCGTCTCTTTATGATTGTTTTTTTAAAAAACCACCTCAAAACAATTCCAAACAGTATTTAAAACCTACTGAACAATATATCTTTACTACTAAGTTTTAGTTTCCTAAAGAGTTGTTAATGGAAATGCCTCTTATTCAATAATATATTTTACTGCTTGATTCAGAAATCTTTCAGTCTGAGGTTTAGAAACCATCCCAGTATATCCTATAGCACATGGGAGAATCCTCCAGATTCCAGAACAAGATAGGTTTGCTTCCAGATGAGCTGTTTCTTGAGCATTCATTATGATTTGTTTCCACAAAGTTTGTGGGGAGGTTAGACAATGTTGTTCTGATTTGTTTTGTGGAGAGGTTAGACGATGTTGTGCTAAGCGATTGTTATCTTGCACTTTCCAATGCATTTCCCCATCACTTTTCTGATCACAAAAAGTCTGCTTGCAATGCGGGGGTAGTGGGTTTGTTGCATAGCAGCACCAATTCAGTTTGAGTTTCACAACCTGAATTTGCCAGCATGTGATTGAATCCCACCTGAAAAAAGGGACAGCCAGGAAGCTCCCTGAGAGACGACAGAGAATCACTCACCAAACCTAGTGGAATGGAGCTTCAGCAATTGTCTCCTGGAGACATTAGGTAGAAGGGAGAGGCAGCAAGGACTTCAGGGCCTCTTGGACACAATAGCAGAGCCAATGTGGTGCTCCCACTGGTGCAACCATACACAGCCTTAAGCTCATTCCTGCATCTTCCCTTTCTGGAAGCAGTAGCAATACTATTGCAGGAAGGCCATTGCTTTAGCTCTGCTCCACCAACTGAGTCACTTCTGTTCACATCATTGAATAATCATAGAAATGGCTAACTCGCATTAAGAAAATGCAAACCACCAAATGGAAAAAGGTATTCCAGAGATACCTGAGAGACAAAGGCGAAGATGCCTGTTGAATCTCTGCTGGAAGAGAGTTCCCCAGCATGGGAGCAGTAGCACTAAATATCTGTCTTCTAGTTCAGGCCAGTTGGACCTCTGCAACACAGGAGGATACCAAACAGTGCTCCTCTGGATGTTCTCAGGAACTGAGCTGAGATATAAGGCCTCAGGCGCTCCTTATATCCTAGGCCCAATTTTTTCAGGGCTTTGTATATGAATACAAGAACTTTGTAGAAAGTAAAAAGGAAACCCAGGACAGATTGTTAGAAATGCCAGCAGCTAGGTAGGAGGAAAGCAAATATTTCAACAGACCTTACCAGAGCTCATTTATCCTGAAGCAATCCTCTATGTTGTTATAAAGAGGTGCCAACAATGGTCATTATCTTCCAATAATAACATTTTTTATCAGTATACTGCAATGTCTTTCTACAAAGTAGGGCCACTCACCCCCTCTAAAATTTGACCAAAAGAGTATTGTCAAGATAAATGTTTGAAAAGGTTAGTGATGTAAACTTCCTGCTGTAATCCTTCTAAGATTGTCAGTAATGTGTGTGTGCGCGCGCATACACACACACACACACACACACACACAGCATGTTGTTTACTATTAGGCTTGTTTGATCTATTTGTTCAGACTGGAAAGCTGTTCCTTGGCATCCCGCTGTGTTTTGTAAACAGCCCCAGCAACAAACAAGGTTTTAAATGAAATCTATGTGTAATCAGAAGACTCCTATGCATCTTATCAGTTCTCCTCAAATATCCAGGTACCTTCCTGATCAACTCGTACATTTATCAACTTTAAAATTAGATATTCCTTCAGTTCCCTTCAAGTTCTTTTGTCATAAGGCTGACAGATTACTACAGCCTGACTTTGCACATGAGAAGAACTATTATTTGTCCTGGGGAGGGGACAGGGGATAGCGGAGAAACTGAACTCAGTTCACATATATGTAATACACACTTTTCCAAACAAAAGGCAGACTGAAACACAGCCATCCTTTGAAATTCACACTTCTCTGAATTTTGCAATGCAGTTCTCCAGTCAAGTAATGTGTGCAAAAATTCATGTATTAGCTAAAGTAACATACCAAAAAAGCATATTAGGGCAAACAGCTTTGCAAAAAAGAAAGAAAGAAAGAAAGAAAGAAAGAAAATTAGGTGACTCTAATTGTTCAGCCTAGTAATGAAACAATGTTTTCAGGTGACTGAATCACACCGGAAAATAGTGACCGTCTGAAAGCGCCCTTAGCTCACATGGGAGTAAGTGAAATCTTTGTGCCCCTTTTTAGAAATATGCTTGTGACCAGATTAAAAAGACATACTAGTTGGGCCAATGGTGTTGCTGACATTTTCAAATTCTATTCATTCATTCATTCATTCATTCATTCAACTGAACTGGCCACTAAGATGCTTTAGATTAGGCACTAGAGCCCTTTTATTACAACACTCGGTATAGAAGTCTTTCTTTTGAGACATTTGCAGGATTGCAATGAAACGTGCAGCTTCAGAAGTGCATGCACACGAAAGCTCATACCAAGAACAAACTTAGTTGATCTCTAAGGTGCTACTGGAAGGATTTTTTTTTTAATCTTTTGTTTTGTTTTGACTATGGCAGACCAACACGGCTACCCACCTGTAACTGTAATTTACTATGTTGCCTTCCTACACAGAAGAAAGGCAACATTTTTTGTTTACAATATTTCCCAAGAATGCACTGCTTTGGGCTTGTCTCACTTCCTTGACAGTCAGAGGTATACATTTGCTGGATGCAATATGATTTAGGAAAAGACCACCCTCTATCTGTAGCACTTTCTGCAGTCCAACCAACCTGCAACATACTCAGGAAAACACAACCTTTGCTACAACTCATAACGTACAAACCAAGAATTCCAGAAGAGAATCACAGATTGGGAGAGCCCAGTCAGAAAATAAATAAAAGGGCTCAGATAAGGTGGTCTCGGCTTGCTTTTAAAAGTTGATCATACCAGCAGCAGAGCCCTCCTTGTATGATACAGTCTTCATTTCCCTACAAACCTGCTGCAAAACTGACATTTGTCAGCCCAGCAATGTTTGCAATGAAAATGTATTTATAAGCTTTCCAAGTCCATTATAGGCCAAGCATATCTGATTTAAGATTCGCTAATCTTGTTCAGAATGGCAAAAACTCATTTTCTGCACGGGAAGTTGCTGCACAGTAGCAAAGTCTGCAGGGAAAGTCAGTATTTAAATTGATGAGGTAGGTTATGAATTAAATGTTGAGGTTCCGGTGCTCTTAGGCTTTCACGTTGCGGCTTGTGGGAGTGTGGATTGTGTATGAATTGACACCTCCAAGTGGAGCTGCTGCCAAATTACAGGGTGGTCGTGGGTCCTTTCACAGGTTGTCAGGATGATCAGATCAGGGATGGATGGATCTGCCCATTTTGGTTTCTCTCCATTTCTCATTTTCCATTAAATTCAGTTTGCCACCTTTCTGAATCAGGTTGCAATTTTTATTTTTATTTTATGTTCATGAAAATTCATCGCAATACACCTATCCTCTTGTGGCAGTACCAGTTCATGCAACTGGCTCTGTCATGCAATCCTAGCTGGTTGCAAGTGTTGCATTATGCAACAGTGGCTTTTTGATCCGTATACCAACATGTCATGCTAAATTTTAAATGGTGGGAAGTAACTGTGTGCCAGAATAGTGTCCCAAGTTTCAGCACATGGAATTGCAATGCAAAATTTCTACAATTTCCCAAGTTAATGGGGTTGCAAATGGACTTTTTTCTGGAAATAATTAAAACAGAAATGAATGCTAGCCTTTCACTAGATTTCTGGAAGTGGCTTTTACACTGTGCAAGACTCCACATAAAACACAGAAATGCTCAGGTAAAGAGACATCAGGAAAACAAGATAAAGTGCTGTCTGGATGCAGCCTAAGTCTACAAATTATCATGAATGAGTACAGCCACAAAGCAGCAGAAGTTTAGGATCAGAGTTTCCTTCTCTTAGATTGGCTACCTTCCCGTCATAGTATATAATGATTGCATAATGTGTGAATTTGGGGAATGCATGCTAGAGCATATTGCTGGTTCCAGTTTTTTGCGGATCCTTGAGCAAAATACTCTCAAGAGCCATCTCCCTGAGTTTGCCCCGTTTCCTTCCTACTATTGACATGCCCTGTTTGCATAGCTGTCAAGTTTCAGATTTGAAAATAAGGGATCTGCAGCCTCACCTTTCCCGGGGACAGTCACATGGCAGTGGTGGGCAGAGCCAGAAGCAAAAGTGGGCGGCACTGGTGTGAACGCGCGAAGTGGGCTTACTGTATTTTGGAAACGCTGCCCGTGGGCTATGACGCCTGTAAGCGCGGGAAATGGCTCCTGCTTGCTTTGAGGCTGCAAGGAGGCGAGGTCTTCCCAGTCCCTGGCCAGCAGGGGGAGGGAGAGGAGCTGCTTCCTTTGAAAAAAACGGGAAATTAAAGGGATATAAAAAATAAGGGATAGCATCGGGAAACTGCTTGAAATAAGGGAGATTCCCGGGGAAAACGGGATACTTGACAGCACTGCCTGTTTGCTTGCCTCCCACTCTGGGTCCATTCAGCACCAGCACATGCAAAACTTACTACTACTCCTCCTTACTGCTCTTTTGGAGAGGGCAGGTGAACAAGAAGCAACAGCAAGGAGGATGAGGGGCAGAGGAGGCCCTGGAAATGGGCAGTACAGACCACAGCAGATGCCCAGCAACACGAACTCTGGCACCAGTCCCACTACGAATGTGGAATTGCATAACTCTTACTACTACCAGGAGCTATGCTGCTGCTTAGCATTGTACTTAGCCCCTTCCAGGGTTACACTGGGGGCAAGACCATAGGATGCATCATCTTTTGTGAGCCTCAAGAAATTGGGGGTGAGCAATCTCTTTGTACCTTCAGTTCAACAGCTTGCTTGTGGAGTAAGGCGACAACGCCAAGAGAGTTGTGGCTGCCTGCTTTTCCGCTGTTGCAAAGTCACCGCTGGCTGCGCCATCCTCTTCTTTTCCCCTGCTGTCTCCCAGTGCCTTAGAGCAGGTGAGAACACCAGAATCAATCTGTAATTATAAGAAAATTTACACTTTCCCCAGGAGTTAATATACTTTATTCTAGGCAGTTTTATGGGAGGCAGCAAAGCTTATCCTGAAGCTGATGGTCATAACAATGAAATAATAGTATAATTTTTCCTGCTCGAAATATGGCTTTTAAGAAAATTACATTAAGAGAAAGAGCTGCTCTAGGACCTCATAAGGAAGGTACTTAAAGAGCCATTATCTGCGGGATTCTGGGGAAGTGTCAGGTTCATTTACTATTTGAACTGTATAAAATTCCAAAATATCTTTCTTTTGAGCTATTGCCCACCCTCTTCCACATGGGGTTAGCGAAACATTATTTCATTTTCACTGTTCTTAGGAGACATATTTTGTTTGGGAGATGGCAGCTCCAGAACGCAGGCTGCTATAGGCTCATTCGGGCAGAGTGCCTTGGCATCGCTGGAGTTAAAGCACTTTCCATAAATGCATCCTGGCATCTACATAAATAAACACATTAGTTTTCCAAAGGCTTCTGTTTTCATCACAAAGGGAAAACTTCACATTCAAATGAATATATATATATATATATATATATATATATATATATATATATATATATGCGCTATTATAAGCATAATTGGAGTGCACAGTGCAATTAGAAATGGGAAATTTTGCTCCCATAGCTGTGTGCCCAACTAAACAGCCAATTTCACATGGAAAATACCAGCACGATGAGTCTTTAAAAAATAATAATAATAGTTCATAATGAGGTAAACCAAGAGGTTCGGGACTTGAAATTCAAAATGACTGAAAATCAGCTAGGCAGTGTATATTGCACTTCATTTTCTGTGGCCTTATCAGGACAGAAAAGGAAGCTCCAGACACACAGACACACCAGATTAGTCACTGTCCCACGGGAATTTCTATTCCCACCTATAGCATTTTCATAAAATGTGCACCATATTAAGCTCATCCATTTCGCCAAGGTGCTGAGTAAGTAGAACAGGGTGCTGTGGTTGCTTAGCAACATGCTTTTCCTTCTTCCTTAACATAGGGGTGTGTGTCTGAGGTGGGGCTGCTTATTTGAAACTGAGATTAGCAACTCTGAGAGCACCCAGCAGCTGGTTGCTTGGGATCCCTTGAAGAACTAGTGCTGTATTGGCAAGCATCTTCTATGAATACATATTGATCTCTTCTTCGGCCGGCCTCTTTTGAGTGAGCAAAATATACCTATATTGTCCATACTATTTGTCTCTTGCATGGAAGCAAGCACCACCCTATCTCTGAAATATGTTGGCATCAATTCACTGATTAAGTTACCAGCACCAGCTAAGCCAACCAGGTCCTTCCATTGTCTTCCACAGGGCTAGATGTCATATCTCCACAGGTATTTGCTGATGAGAGGTGGAAGTGCTTATGTGAAAGCCGTTTTCTGTGTTGGAGTGAATTTTCAGTTTGAATTTCACACAAGTGGCTTTATGCTTGAAAACTGGGCAAGCTGTTGAAGACTTTACTATGTCAAAGATAACTGTAATTCAGCTGGGTTATTGGATTTTGGCCTAGCAAATGATCACAAATGTCTTTACAATATTGATATTTGTCTAACTGCGAGGTGCTAGATGCTGAGACATGGGCACCATCTGCACTAGACATCGAAAGCAGCATCATATCACTTTAAACAGTTGTGGCTTCCTCCAAAGAATCCTGGGAACTGTAGTTTATTAAGGATGCTGGGAGTTCTCAGAAGAATCCCAATTCCCTCACAGAACTACAGTTCCTAGAGTGGTTTAACAATGAATTTCTCTTCCCAGAGAACTCTGGAAGTTATAGTTCTTTATGATAGCCTACCGAATATGGACACCACCCTGCCCTAGATTGTTTTGGCCCAAGCTACTTGAAGAATGGTGTGCAGTCATGTCAACCTGCCCATTCCACAAGATCAACATCAGAAGCTTGACTTAGGTGTCCACCTGTTAAGATTGCTGACCACCTGTAATAAAGTCTTCTCCACTGTGGCACCTTTCTTGTGGAACTCTGTCCCTTTCAGAATGTGACAGGCCTCATCACTTGCAATGTTTAAGAGGGCATGGAAGACCCAGCTCCTTTCAGTGGCTTTTAGTGGGTAACATATCTGGAGAAAATGATTTTGTGCGGCTCTGGGTTTTAATGTTGCTTTGCTGTTTTATTCATTTGATTAATTTATGGAATAAAAGTTTCCTCTCCATCTATCTTTTTATTTTTATGTATCATAATGCTTGTTTAAAAAAATTAAACACAGTGTAAGCTGCTTTGTAAAGAAGATTTCTGAAAAGGTAGGCATAAGTTTATTAAATAAATAAAGCAACAGTGGGAGAAGGCTTTTGTCCTGTTTGTTGGCTACTGTGGGCATCAGATGCTGTATTATGTAGGCTTTTGGACTGACCCCCACAGGGCTCTTTTTACAATCCCTGGGATGTTTCAACATAAAGAAAGTTACCTTGATTCAGAGGACTGGGATTCATGACTTTCCTATTGATTTTATGGTTCTAATGTAAGCCATCTATCTTTGAGAAAGTAACATCTTATTTCATTAAGTGAAGGTAAAGCTGCGTCATCTTTTAAGACAAGCCTTCTGGTTACAACTCATACTTAGTTTCATGCAAACTTTGAATGTGTTTGCATTCAAAGCAGTAAAATATGAAACAAAAACACAAAGGGAAAATGCTCTGGGGGGGATTTAACACCTTAAAATCTGACTTCATCATCTGAAACAGCAGTAAACACATTTTTATGGAAGGTTTGAAGGCTATGAAAGAGAAGGACATAAAGTGCCCTAATAGATTTTGAGCAGAAACCCAACCTTTATTGGGGAACTTTAGTGTCCTCAATAATGACTTGTCATTTGTCTCATTAAGCTTGCCTAGAGATTTGTTCTGCCGGACAACATCTGCGGCCTTCTGGTTCATGGAAAATGGGAAAAAGTTACATGACTTGTCATGGCAATGCGGTTGAGTGAATCAGTAATACTCTAAACTGCATTTCACAGGCCAGTGGCCTACAGCAGGTGTCACTGACATGGCATCAACAGGCACACATGAGAATACAGAGGCCTCCCTGCCGCCCCCAGTGTCCTCTTCCCACTGTCCCCTCCAGATGAACTTCAAAGTGAAAGCAGTATTCAGCTGTAGCCCGTGGAACAGGTTGCAGTGTGTACTTCATTGCGAAGCGTGTGTGGTGCCCGCAACAGTTTCTCTATGTGCGCACAGGGCCCAAAAGATCTGTGAACCTTGTCTGACAGAAGTCACTTCCCAAATGGAAGCGTGTCACATCACCTATGCTCTGCATAGTGCCTAGAGCATGCCAGTGTTCCATAGCAGTCCCTTTAACACAAGCCTGAATGCATATCAGAGTTAAGGCAAGACAACTTCTTGAGGAACTGAAAGAGCAAAGATGTCTTTATTGCAAATTTAGTACTCCATTTAGGTGGAGAATATTGAAGAATAATGCAGTGCACAAGACATAATGTGCCATATGGTATAGTGCAGCCTTGAAGAATTCCCATATGCTCACCCTCCTCGTCCTAACAAAGGCATCCCATGTGTTTGCAATAAGCTGGAATTAACTTTAAGTTCTTCCCATCCTCTTTTTCTTTTCTTTTCTTTTTTTAAAGAAGCCTCAGAAATCAAAATTAGATGAGAGAGAAAATGAATACAATAATGGATGAACTTTAAAGAAATAAATATCAAGTCATTTGAATCTATAATTTCACACCAGGATAGGTTTGTTGTATCTGATTCTTTAAAAGGAGGAAAAAGCCCATCTTCACTTAAATGCACTAACTATTCTATGGTTGGTTAAAAGCCATTTTTGCAGTCGCAGATGGTGTCAGCTGTGATAAGACCTCCTGCAACAGAGATCAATAAAGCTTACTTTAATAGCACTTTTTTTCTTACCCGAGAACCTCCAAAATTATTTTGCGCCACAATGATCACTATTGGGTGGGAAATAAAAGGAAACTGAAATCTATCAAAGTTTTCTTAGCAAGGAGGATTAGTTCAGAATGACACAGCATGATAGCTAAAGTTCTCCATCAGCACATGACTGGTGTGCAGAGAAAGACTCTGATAGTGTTGTGGGGTTTTTTCCCCCCTTTTTCATTTCAGGGGCAAGAGACCTTGATTCTTTTAATGAAGAAACAAAGGAACAAAAAAATAGATACACACTGTTTTCAAGAGCCCATGGGCATTCAGTTCAGAAGGAACCAGTAATTTAACAAAAGTTTTCTCCTTGGGAGCCTTACAGCTGAATAGTAAGGCTAGAAATTCATCCTGCTTTTTTTTCAAATAAAAAGAGCAATGTTTTAAAGGGCATGAGTCTAAAGGTACATACTAAAGGTATGAGTGGTACTTTTGACTTAGGTGAGCCAGGTACTATAGGACACACTCATTGTGAGGCCATGCAAAGAAGCCAGAACCAAAGGACAAGCTAGGAGGCAGGTGTAAGGAGTAAGCCACAGGTCAGGGTCAAAGAATAACAAATGAAGTGGCCTGAGACAGTGGCCTCACCGTGCCTAATGGCTGGGCCGGCTCTGTTCTACCTACCAGTTCTGGCCTGCAGAACTGCATTTTTGTATGGCCACAGTAAACATGGAATAATATAAAATGCCGTGGTTAGAAGTAGACATTTCAGAACATAGTATTCATTTCACAAGGTGATCAAATCTCTGTAATACTATCCCAGGTTGTTTTTCAAGCAGCATAGGGGAAGTTCTAAATCACCTGTCGTATCTACAATGCAAATGTGTATAAGAGCTCCAATTCTGAAAATGGGAGTTTAGTGAGGATGCTAAGAATTCCCAGCATTCCCAAGTTGCCTTCACAGAACTACAGTTCCCAGGTTTCCCAGAGCAGAGGAAGTAATTGTTAAAGCAGTTTGCCAGGGGCAGCTGTATAGCAAATGTGAAGGGGGAAATAACATTTATTTTCATTGTTTAAGTCATACTTCTCTTTCATAAAGATCTGTTATTGGCCACAATTCAGTGAGAACACTTTCTGAGCAAGCACTTGCAGAAGAGATGCTGCTTCATACACACCTCCCATTCATTTCAATGGGACTTTCATGAGAGAAGTTCCTGGTGAAATGTGTCCATTAATTATCTTTGCATTTTGTAAGCAGATGGTCTAGCTCAAGACACCATGTTTCCCCCTAAGGAAATCTTCTGAACTTTCCATTATTTCACTAGCATACAGTACAAATTAAAACCCTAAAAGCCAAAAGCATCGGACAGAAGAGACGTTGTCTAGGAGATTCTGAACATATTAAATGCCACTTATAAAAAGCAAAGCTATGTTCAAATGTCTATTTACCTCCTGCTGCTTAACTATATTAAAGATTAAAGGCAATCATTTTGCAACCTGAAACCTTCATAGCACCATATTGAGAAGAGCGTGCCAGCATTCTAGATACTGTAGCTACAAAATCGTTGTTACTGTGGATTGCTAACTTGTGTCATTTACCTAAACTGAGTGATTGCCACTGTAACACATTAAAACAGAAAGACCTCTAGGCAGAGATGAGGAGCCATTTTCAATCTAAAGACCACATTCCCTTGAGGACAACTTTCTTGAAACCAATGGGGGGGTGGGGGCCGGAGGGAACAGATATGATTCTTTCTACATTCCACCCATGCAAAAGTTAGAGGTTTACACGCACACACACACACACACACTGTTCAGCATCCTCCATCAAGGCAAGCAAGACTCACATTCACAACTTAAGGACATAATGCCAGCCAGGCCAGAATTCTGAAGGAGGGCTGGTCTGGGGAAAGGGAGTGTGACTATGGAAGTGGGGCGTGGCCTGGAAAAAGTACCGAGGACTGCATAGAAATTCCTAGTGGGGCGCATCTGGCAACACCCCACCCCACCCCACCCCACGGTTTCCCACCCTCTGCTTTAGCTCGGGGTCTTTGCTTTGGCTCTGCATCCTTTTGACTCATTTATAAAATTGAGTCTCTTTGCCTTAAAATGCCTAAGTCTTTGGGGAACTTCAGAATGATGAAGAGGGACTATCTTTAGAGCTTTTGTGTATTTCAGAGCTTGAATTAACATGCTTTCAATAACCTTTGGAATACACTTAGTGGCTGAGAAAGATACAGTGAAACTGAGGGCATATTCATTCTGGTAATTGAGAAAGCTTATTCCGATGGAAGTGAATAAATGCATACCACTTTTTGCCATTTATTGGAATATTCCTCCAAAAGTTTCCTCTTAAAATATGCGCATAGAGCGTGGATTATCTCTTTCTGATAAAACTCCTTTAGATTATTCTATGAAGAGTTTAAAAACCATTTTTCATCATTTCAATATTCCACCTACTTAAAGGACATCTTCTGCTCAAAATCTTCTTTTTTTTAAAGGGAGATGGTTGCATTTTATTTTAATATATTGAACTGGTAAATACAAATTACTATCTGTCAGGGCAATACGAACAGGCTCAGAGAATATATTTGCTTTTGTAGTTATCTTAGCTATAAGCCTTGCCTAAAGGTGAAAAGCTGTGCTTTTCAGACTAAGCTTTCACTTTGGAGTATGTATTGAACCACATTTCACCCAGTCTCTGTTGGGTTATTTTGGTTTTTTTTAAATCCATTCAAAATTTTCTAGATACAGCGGTACCTCGCTTTACAAACTTAATCCGTTCCGGAAGTCCATCCTTAAACCAAAACCGTTCTTAAACCGAGGCACACTTTCCCTAATGAGGCCTCCCGCCGCCGGTGCACTTCCACTGTTCGGATTCCGTTCTTAGACTGAGGTAAAGTTCGCAAACTGGGACACTACTTCCAGTTTTGCGGAGTTCGTAAACCGAATAGTTCTTAAACTGGGCAGCTCTTAAACCAAGGTACCACTGTATATGTGTTAGGTCCATCATCCTTGTTGCAGTGGGCAGCACAGGCAGGCCTGCATTGCTGAACTAGCTTTCCAGTACTGCACACTACAGCTGAAAGAAGGAACTGCAAGGCAGCAGAGAGCTCAGCATGGTGCAGAAGCAGTGGTGGAATCAATCTGATGCTCCTGATGTAGTTTCCTCCCACCTCTCAGTAACCAGTAGTAGCTCACAGTGCTGGGAAGCCAGGTCAGCACTGCAGACCCACCTGCACTGCCGCACCAGTAACTAATAATTACGGCTATGATAATCATGCTAACAGAATTATTAGAATATAATCTTCCTGTCTTTGGACAAGCTCGCTGTTTAAGATTTTTGCCCTTTGTTAGGGAGGAGTTCAAAAGAGGGTGAAGACACCTGTGGTATCACCGCTCCTTCAAAAGCATTTTGGGTTCTCATGGCAGTAATTGAGTTTTCATTGGCCAGTTCCTTCTGGAAGCCCTGCTTGTAACATCTGCCTGGAAAATGAAACAGGCTTAGGTTTGCTATCTAAGACACTTCTAGGTAACAATAATTCTGTAATCTATGGAACATAGTTGCCAAGATCCCATTTGCCACAGAGAGGGAATTAGATTGCATTCTGGAATGCCTTTGTACCTGAAATTATTATGTTTTCCTGACTCAAACTTGGTTTTGTATCCAACTAAATAATATTCAGAGTAGGCTTATTGACTTAAGATAACCATCAACTGATTTGAATCAATCTACTCTGAGTATGAAATAACCAAACATAATCCTAAATGCTTTGTTTGTTCCTGAGTAGTTAGACTCTGACGAAACCACAAAGCACAGATACTTAAAATATGTTGTGTTCTGCATATAGGTCAACAGTGGAGATGGGGGAATATTGAATAAAAATGTTTCCATCCCACCCTTTCCAAATCTTAACTTTCCTGTTAAGCCTGTACTGCTGTCTACCACATGATCCACAAGTATGTGGGGTCACCGACAGCAACTTCTAGACTGCAACATTATCATACAGAAATTAAATCAGCATACCCCATACAAGTAGAAAGGGGGGGAGGCATTTTAAATATGAAAAAGCTTGTCTAGGCCACATTTTATGATTTATTAGCATTAAAGGAAGCTTGGCAGAAATGTTTGACACAGAATATCAGGCCAATTTTTGCCACCTCCTCAAACATCTATCTTTAGGACAATTAATTGCAAATTTGCTGTGCTGATAGATGTACACATCATAGTTGCCAGATGTTTTTAGACCCCATGTAATTGTTGTGTCCCCTTACACCGCTTAGCTCTTCTCACAGCAATTGTTCCACATGTATTGCCAGTCACCCTCTATGGTCATTCACACAAATGATGCTGTAATCTTTGCATTTCTCATGTCTGCAATTTAAATTTTAAAAGCTGCCTTGCACATTCATTTTTCAACTGGGTCTTTTAAGCTTCTCTACAACACTAACAACATCCGTAAAGTAACAGATTTCAATTTAACATATTACTGCTATCACCTATGAAATGCTCGATGCAGTCAGTTTCACCATGTTCAGGAAACTATCTGCTGATGTGCATGTCCAGGTCACTAAGTGGATGCTACTTTAAATTCTTCTACACCAAAAAATCCAGGTGCTTTTATTTTATTCACAGAAAAGACCAGTAAGTTACAGAAGTGGTTTTTTTTTTTCAAATTTCTTATTGATTGAGAGGTTTTAAAACCATCCTTTCCATTTCATTACAAATCCCCAAGGTGGATAACATCAATAAGAATCAAACCAGTAAGCATCATTAGGTGTGGCTGGTACAATTAATTATTATGTACAGGAAGAAATATCATGTACTATTCTGAACCTATGCGCTGCTACCAGAAATAATGCTTTTGATTCAGCCAAATGATTTATGTTGTACTAACCCAGAACAATAAATCATTCAAAATGGCTCAAACTGTTGCTTAAGTTAGGAGTAAGGAACCTGTGGCTCTAGGTTGTTGTTTTTTTATTCCAACTCCCATCAGTCCCAATTAGCATGGCCAATGATCATTGATGATGGGAGTTGTAGTCCAGCAACATTTGGAGAGCCACAGTTTCCCTTCCCAAGGTTTAAAGTATAGTTCTATGCCAGGATAGCCAGCTTTTCAACATTGTAAAACCTGTAACTTTAACTGCTGGCTATAAACAGGGATTCTGGCAAAGTGCTATAAAGTTTGAAAAGTCAGACTTGCTAAAATTCTGTTTACCTATGAAACAATGGACAACATTTTCTTTTTCATAGTTAAATAGGTATATCCTGTAGTAGTGCCCTTTAATCTTAAACTAATGTAAAATTAATGCAAATCAAATTCAGAATGTGAAAACAAAAAACAACACAAAAATTTCAAATATCATCAGATTTTGCATTAGCACAATTTTACAACATGACATCTGAATTTTTAGGGCTCAAAACTAGAGCCATATTTAGAACTGACAAACAATTTTTGATTATTCAAATGTTTCTGGACATTATTGAGTGCCAAGGCCCAGTGATTACATTATTCTAATTAATGATGGAAGTCCTTGTTTGCAGAAAGGTCTAAAGAAAATGGGTAAGAAATTCTGATTCTAATTATTAGCACTAACCCCCATGTTTGATACTGAAACTGCAGTATGGCCTCTGAAGAAAAACTGGGTATCTCTTTTGATAAGGAACCTTGCATATTTTTTACCAGAATACAGTAGCTTGAATCCAAAGTTAGTTAACATAAGGAGATGGCCAGTCCGAGACACTGGCTTCATGAGTGCCTTCTTTTTACTAAATAGCTATACAAACGAAAGAGTTGAGCAATATACCAAAAGATAACTCTGCTTTTGATTCAGACATTATGCTGCAGGTTCATTATAGTAATACAGTGGTACCTCGACTTACAAAATTAATCCGTTCTGAAGGCGCGCTCGTAGGTCAAAATCTTCGTAAGTCGAAGGCGCCATCTCGGAACGGGGAAAAAATTCGTATGTCGGAAAAAACGCATTCAAAACTTCGTAAATCGAGGTATCGTGCCGCCACTTTCCCTTCGAAAGTCGAAAATTTCGGAAGCGGCGGCCATTTTTTCGCTTCCGGAGGTCATTCGGAAGTCGAAAAACATGGAAGTCAAGTCGCTCGTAAGTCAAGGTACCACTGTACATTAATGCATTCACTGACAGGTATGGGGATGGAATGTACAGAGCGAAATGACCATGGATGATGATGATGATGATGATGATGATGATGATTTATTTGCACTCACTTTTCTTCAGAACCTTTGAACAAAATGGAAGTGAGGAGCCTCCAATGTCAATAAACATGCACTCACGGTGCTATGAACTCCATGTCAGAAGCCTTGATATTTATTTGTCAAACAATCAAACATTGGTTTGAGATTCACATATGTTTAAAAATATTCAAACATAATTACTCAGAAAACTGTTTAGGAGAAAGTGGGGTTCCCTCCAGAGCTCCAGGGATTGCATCCTGGTTCATACTCTATATACTCAGGTTAAAAAAGCATTAATGTCTCTCTAACAAAAATATCAATGACCACCAGATGTTTGGAAGTCAATCCTTGACACTCTAGAAAGGTTCTATGACAGGGAAGGATTTCTGGGGGAAATCTTCACCATTCAACAGCAGCAGCAGCAACAAAAGGATATAGCACCAGACATAGAGATCAAGGTATCATCAAGGTTACTCCTTGCAACTGACAAGAAATATCTCATTAAACAGAAGAAAGAGTTCCCAGGAGCAACAGGGAACCCCAGGGAGGAAAAGACGAAAAAAGGAAGACAATGCAATGCTTTCCTCAAATGTTAAAGCTCTTCTGAAAAAGAAGATAGAACTGAAGCAGCTAGGACTATTTCAACAAACTTTGAAACCATCCTTCAAGATGAATTAGCCTCAAGTAGGAATTATAGTGACATGTTTGCTTAGAGAGCTTTAATATTTTTTAGCATAGCTAACATGGTACTCTTCAGACGTTGCTGAGTTATTATTCCCATCAGCCTCAGCCAGTGTGGCCAGGTATAATGGGAGTTGTAATCCAACAATATATGGAGGCTACTGCATGGGCTACCGCTGGTGTCCAGGAACTTGGAGCAGGTGATATGGGTTCTATGGCTTTGCTCTATTGGAGAGCACATCTTCTTTTTTAAGCCGACACCTCTGAACTTGACTGATCCTACATATTTAGTTTTGAATTAATTTACCTATATACTCGAGTATAAGTCGACCCAAATATAAGCCGAGGCACCTAATTTCCCTACAAAAATGTGGGAAAGCTTATTGACTCAAGTATAAGCCGGTTCACCTTTGCCACTGTGGTAGAGGAGGAACGAGCAGCCCAAAGCAGCCATTTGGGCTGCTCCTTCCTCTTCCTCCTTTGCTGCTGTGGAGCTCACCCCGTCACAGGGTTTCAAACCGCCATTCTTCTGATCAGCAAGCCCTAGGGCTCTGTGGTTTAACTCACAGCGCAATGTTCCCTTGTGTTATACAGAGAAGGCTGGGATCCTGTCCTGTTTAAGCAGGAGCCAGGGAAAGTGAGCACCTGTGGGGTTATAATGCTTCTTTAACTGATAGGCTTTCTGCCTTCTGGGGTCTAAAGTTTGCATTTATGTGAGCAGTTCAGGAATGGAACAAGCTGCCTGGGGAGAGTAAAGAACCGCCGTTCTTGCACACTTCTTAAGGAATGGTTGACTTGAGTATAAGCCGAGGGCAGCTTTTAAAGCACAAAAAGTGTGCTGAAAAACTAGGCTTATACTCAAGTATATAGGGTATTAAAACAGTTTGGTAGATCTAAGTTTTTAGGAATGCAACCAATGAATTTGGTAGAGTCATTTTAACAAGATTTTTCCATTCACATATACACACATGACGCTAATTCAACTAAACTGGAGGGCTTTTTCTTCTTAAGATATCCAACAGGTGTGCAATTAAATGTAGAAGATTCTCTTTCCATTGATGGTTCAAGAATTAAAACAAGAGTTCTGAAGATGAAGAAGAGGCCTCCATCAGTGTTATGCTTTTTATCCTCAATTACACTTGATGAAGATGAGTAATGCACCTAAAAGATGCCAGCTGGGGGGTAACTGATTTATTAGATGGTTGATATCTTGGTAACCAATCTGCATTCCAGTGATGACTTACATTAAATATTAAAAGGGCCTTCAAAATACCTTTTCAAAATAGCCCAGTAATTGCTCAACCAGACACTATTTTCATCTCTTATTCTTCTCAGGTGAAGCAAAAGAGCTGTAATTGATATTGAACAACCAGTGTCCTAAAGATGGTTTAAATTAGAAGGTTCTGGGTAGAACATATTGATTCTCTGGCATTCCAAAAAATAGATGGGGGTGAAGGTTGTCTATAGAAATAAAGTCCTTATCACTCTACCGGTGCGATGGCCAACTTCTAGAGCAAGTCCGCTAAACTTTTGTGGGCCAAGCTCCTTGAAGGTCAGAGCTCAGAAAGAAAAAGAGGGACAGAGAAAGGGAGACATCTGAGGCCTGACATCGCTACCATATACAAACACCAATGCCATATATGAGTTCCATGTATGTTTCAACCCACTCTGGGAATGAATGTAATGAAGAGGAAGCCAAAAGTGACTGAAATAAACAGATGTAGGACAATTCCCATGTATCCCATGTAAACTATTCCATTGGAAAAATACTCATGTGGCATGTATTTTGTGGTGCAATAGACCTGTGCATTCAATACATACATGCATTTTTTTCTGCAACAAAATCATATCATGTTGCCATGTTTCTGAAGTAACCTCACTCTCCATTGAGTTACACATGGAGGTGTGAAACAGGCTCACTAAAGCCCAGAGAAAATAAAACTCCTACTTATTGTTGCATTCTTAGTAGACTATTCAGAAAGCTTCAAGCAAAAGCTTTGCAAACCCCTGCAATTACTAACCAGTTCAGGCCAGTTACTTAAGTTATTTGGGGGCATGTAAAACTCACCATGAATTTTTAGATTATTTTCACCACATCAGTGTGGTTGTTGCTGTTGCTGTTATAACTATTTAATTGGAATGTGAGCAACTACAATGAGATATTTTGAGTGTTGAGGTAAGCATGGAAAACAGTAGTTCGCTTTGATGTGATAAGTGGCCTTCAGGTGATCTGCTTCACATTCTGAAACACATGTGATGTTCTTGAAGGAGCATGTTAGCTAGTCTCATCCTCCACCACTGATACAGCCACCTGCCATACCCCCTGTCAGTTGTGCATTCAGTAGCTGTGTAAAGGGGTCATACACATGTACTGAGCTCCTTCACACAAAGAGGAATCCTGATTCGCTCAGGATTCCCCCATATCTGGTGCAGAATTCAAGTATACTTCATACAAGTACACAGTGTCAACTGGAACACATCTGTCTATGTGCTTGTTGACAATCTCTAAGGATTCTAATAGGTTAGTGAGACAGGAGTCACCCTTGCATAAACAATGTTGGTTCTGCTTCAGCAAGTCTTGTTCTTGCAAAGCAGCAGCACCCACTCCGAAGTCAGACAGCCACTCCAGGATGCCATGATTAATTGTATCAAAAGTCGCTGGGAGACCAAGGAGAATCAACAGGTGTCTTATCATACAAGTTCATCATACAGGGTGACCAAGGCAGTTTCAGTGCCAAAAACCCAATTAATAGATCTAGAAAATCAATTTCATGTGATTGGACCTGTTTGGGAATCATGCCCTGGAAGGGAACATTTGTGACTGGTTATAATTATTCAGAACCAGAGAATGGTCTTATTAGCACCTTTTTCACGTGGATTGGGACTGCCCCCTCACACAAGGAGATATTAATCAGCTCCTTGGCCCAACCAGCCATGCCTTCTCTTCTAGATTTTACTAGCCACAAAGGGCAAGACTCAAGCATACAAATGGATGCTTATATTTCTGGCATGTGCATTCACAAGAAATGGTTACAAATTGCACCCAGGAGGTGTTTATTCTGTTATTTGGATCATTTAAAATTAAATACTGTGCTCATCATAGGCAGAGGGGCAATGGATCAAAATGCTTAGTAAATGTAGGCTTTGTAATTTTTGATCGAACGAGTTTTGTTCCATTACAGACAGTAAAGAAAAAATTGATGCACCTTTACATTCATTCTGCATGACAAAATATTAATCTGAAGTGGGTGTTCACTTTCCATCATGAAGAAGCGTAAGTACTTAGATCTCATCAGCCAGAGCATTTATTTAATTGTCTTTTTACCAAACAGGTGAAGGAAAATGATTATTTTACTTCTTGCTTTTCCTTTAATGTCAATCTTATAACAGCATTCAAGAAGGGAAGCCCTGTTTAAAGAGGAAACAAATGCGCCTGTATTGAAATAAAGGCATATTCTCACTGTGGTGACAGACCTGTTTCGGAGCTCTATCACTTGAAGCTATGGATTGTTGGATAGACAAAATCTGCAAAGAGAATACTAAAATTTACCAAGACAGATAAGCTAAATCCCTTTTCCTCCACATATGTGTGGAAGAAGTGCTTTGTATGCCAGAGAGCGTTCGGTGACATAATATGCATTCTAGGCACAGTGATGCAGCCTAGGGACAAATGTAACTGAGTGGGACAAACTAAGCCAAAACTAAGCAGGTATGCTATTTCAAGTGTGTCAAACTTTGCTTCTTGCTAAGAGCACAGTAGGGAACCTTCCCCCATGCCCGTCAAAGACTGCATTATCTTGAGATAATTGTCAGGGTCTGCATGCCAGTGGAGGATGGATCCTCATGCAGACGGTGGGCAGGAACTGAGTTCAAAGTGATTGGTCATCCCCTTTCCTCTCTCTCTCTCTCTCTCTCTCTCTCTCTCTCTCTCTCTCTCTCTCTGCCACTCCCTTTCCCACTCCTCCTTCCCATCAGCATAAAGTGAGGCTAAAGCCCATATGACTGCAGATATTCTTGAACCCCCAACTCCCACCGTCCCTGACCATTGGCCATACTGGCTGGCCCTTACAAAGAGGGCCACAGATTTCTCAGCCCTGCACTACAACATTAATGGTCAAAGGCAAGATCAGCTTTATTTATAAAGGTATTTTATTATGTGTGTATTATCAGGTAGTCATAAAAACCATTGTAGCTTTTCTTCCCCAATGGTGTCAGGTTTTTGCAAAACGTATAGAACATGAATGTCATATTCTGTGTCGTTAGTCCAAAATCTATTGCAATTAGATTCAGAAATGAAAACAAATGCCAGACAGCTACATTTCCTTCCTTCTGCTGTGCTAAATTGCTTGTGAAGATCTATTTCTTCCATTTTAGCCATGGCAAAAGCGTACAGCATAAGGCCACATATGCTGCCTATTAAATGACACTGTCAAACTGGCAACCAAGCAGTGCACAGTTCCATGCTAAACGTGTTAATTGAGTGTTTCTGCACTAGCCTTTGTGTAGCAGCCCATCAAACTGGCTTTGACACTATTCATCACTCATTTATTGCAGGGAATCCAGACAACATTTCTTCCAAACCATTACCATTTCCAAAGATCATCTCAAGTTTTCAAAGAGGCTGGCTGGTAATGATTTGGGAGGGTGTTTTCATTGCAAATGTGCCACAATCCTTTCATGCACCAACTTGTATAGTGCTGCTATCTCACATAGGTAAGATGCTTTGATATTGAAACATACCTAAAGACACAAGAAGAGCTCTGCTGGGTCATACCAAAGACCTATGGCTATGGCTATGGAAAGCTCACAAGCAGCATGCAAGAGCCCTCTCTTTCTGTTTCTCCTCAGCAACTGGTATTCAGAGGCATGCTGTCTCTGATTCTGGAGATGATCTATAAGCATCACGACTAAAGCTGTGCACATACTAAACATGTAAAGCACAACCCCAAGAATCCTCAGAAATGTAGTTTGTTAATGGTGCTGGGAATTATAGCTCCATGAGGGGTGAAGTACAGTTCCCAGGATTCTTGAGGAGAGGAGAATATGCTTTCAATATATGGCATGTACCCAGCCTAGCAGACAGTGTGGCTTGGAGGCTTGGTTCATAATGATCTTGCTGACAGGTGTAAGTAACCCAGCCTCTTCTCCATTACTGTCAATCTAGTTGTCCTGCAGGACCACAGCCTTCATTACAGTGTTAACTCTTCAGAATAGCTCCCTGCTGATTAATGGAAGAAACCCAGCCAGATGGGCAGGGTATAAATAATAAATTATTATTATTATTATTATTATTATTATTATTATTATTATTATTATTATTATTACTACTACTACTACTATTTATTAATAGAGGGGCCTGAGGCAAAAAATCCTCAAACAGCCCAATTTGGGTGTGGCTACAGTTCAGCTCCTCACACCAGGCTGAGAACCTGACCCTGACAAAGAAGTGACTCTTGACACAGCTGTGCCATTCCTCCTCTATACCATCTTTTCTTTCAAGATCGTTATTTACCTATGTAGACTATTGTTTATTCCTCCTGTATAGAGGAGGAGAAATGAGGCATGATTGCAGCTTTTGTGCACAGTAAGAGTTACCTTCTCATTTATTACACTCTTATTTTGATAGATTTTTGCACACATGCTTGGACAATTTTTAGAAGTGTCATCAATCTAAGACTGCAGTGCAGTTGCTCTCTCACCCCCTGTTCAGCCTATAACTGAAGAGCTGCTCGTAATAAATGAGCGATACGGCTGAGTGTCACCAACCTGCTGTAACATTTAATAGATATTCATAACATGTATTAATCATATGCCGTTCTGAAGGGCTGCGGTCCTGCAAGGTACCAGGCACCTTCAGCTCCCACTCGTGTCAGTGGGACTTGAGATTTGAAAGACGAAGGCCTCCTGCCCTCCAGAAGCTGCTCTTCCCACTTCCTTCTGCCTCCCATGTGTCATGATATAACCCCAGACAGAAGGAAGGGAGCACACTCTGAGGAACAGCTACTAATGGATTCAAAAATGAAGGTTTTTGTCTATGGTTCTTCAGCAGTTAGTTTCTTGTGCCTGCATAGGTAAGCTGCCAAGGGAAACTCCATATTGTATTCATTTCAGCTCCCTAAGGCTAAGCCCTGGGAGAAAACCTTGATGGATGCACTAAGTTGCAGCTCAGTGGCAGGGTGTCTGCTGCACATGCAGAAGACCCAAAATTCTATCCCCAGCATCTCCTGCCGGAAACCTTGAAAAGCCACTACTAGTCAGTGTAGTAGACAATCCTGAGCTAGATAGGACCTATGGTCTGACTTGGTATAAGACAGCTTCCTATCTATGTACCTGCTTTGAGCCCATTTTAACTCTAGCTCTGTTCATGCATTTATGCAGGACATTCACACGTAGCAGCAATGGCCCCGTCCTCAAAATTATGTCCTTTTGCCATGCTTCCCATGGCCTTCCCATGTTGAACACAGGAGTGTGAAAAGGGATAGCTTTGCATCAGTAGCTGTCCACACAAAATCCTCCACAGTAAATATATGAAGATCTAGGGCAGGCATAGGCAACCTTCGGCTCTCCAGATGTTTTGGACTACAATTCCCATCATCCCTGACCACTGGTCCTGTTAGCTAGGGATCATGGGAGTTGTAGGCCAAAACATCTGGAGAGCCGAAGGTTGCCTATGCCTGATCTAGGGTAACATGGCAACAACAATATAATGTTATTGGTGGAGCCAGAGGCATCACCCCACTTCTGTTGCTTTGTGTGAGTAAATGTGTGAATAGGGCTTTTGTGTACTTTATATCACCTGTGTACCATTAAAAAACATTGTGGATGCTGATTAAGATTAGCTTTTAAGCAGAGCTTTTGGGGTCTCAGAAAAAAATCCCATTCCTATGTTTTTTGACAATTCAAAGCCACTCTTACTTTGTGCCACATTGTGTCCCACCCTTTGTTTGTGGTACATTTATGAAGTTTATTGTTTCTATCTCAGGAACAATACTGTACATGTACTGTACAACTTCCAGTATGGTAATGGCAACAGTGGAGGCTGTCTGAGGCTGCACTAAGATACCAAGAGGAAACAAGAATTGCAGGACTAGTCAGTACACAGCGCAGAGCTGCCTAGTTTATATCCAAATACCTACACACAAATATTATAAACCTGAATACAAACCCAGGCAAACCTTATTACAATGTAAGTAGTTTTATAGGCTCAATAATTAAACATCCTAAAGTGCTCACTGGAAGGACAGATCCTGAAGTTGAGGCTCCAGTACTTTGGCCACCGCATGAGAAGAGAAGACTCCCTAGAAAAGACCCTGATGTTGGGAAAGATGGAGGGCACAAGGAGAAGGGGACAACAGAGGATGAGATGGTTGGACAGTGTTCTCGAAGCGACTAGCATGAGTTTGGCCAAACTGTGGGAGACAGTGAAAGATAGGCGTGCCTGACGTGCTCTGGTCCTTGGGGTCACGAAGAGTCGGACACGACTGAATGACTGAACAACAACAACAAAGTTTCCTTATCCAGTAATGTAAAATATTGCCTTGCAATTAAAATGAATGATAAAGGGGTAGATTGAGTTACAAAGCATTCCTTACAGCAGATAATAGTTCCCTTTTCGGTACGGAATTAAGGTAAATGTGTTCTAAGGTGTTTAATATTGTATCCACTATAAAACAAAGCAGAGGAAGAACAACTGTGAAAGCTCAACCCTAATCTGGACATGAAAACAAGAAGATTCAGACAATTTTTTAAATGTGCCCAAGATTTCCAGGGTCATCCACAACTAGATTCCACAATACATTTATTTTATTTATTTATGGTGAAGTCTTTTCCTCTAGCCTTTGGTCCTGTTTGAGACGACCTTCCCCATGGAGAATTCTTCCAACCTTAGAAAGCAGGATTGAACTCTGCACATCAACTGATGCATGGAGAGCTCAATCCCCCCAACCTATGGGCCAACTTTGTCCAGTGGATGGGACCCCCCACACACACACACACACCCCTATCAATCACCTGACATCATAGAATTGGCCCACGAGGGCCATCTAGTCCAAACCCTTGAAATGCAGGAATCTTTTGCCCAACATGGGGCTCAACCCCGCAAACCTGAGATTAAGTGTCTCATGCTCTACCAACTCAGCTAAATAGTTAATTAGCATTATGATGTCAGATGATGGTCAGGTGGGTGGCCCTGTCATGGAGTAAGGGCAGATAAGAACCTGGCCTACTGGGTCCAAAATGTTATACATCCCTGACAGCGGTCTTTTATTAGAGAATGATAGAACCTTGTATTTATTTCTATGGATTCTGTAATATACATCCTGCCATATGGCACCTCCATGCACTCAGAGAAGTTAACTACAATATAAAGTATACACCATTGCCTTATAATGGTGCTCTAAATAAAATAAAATTTAAGTAAAATTAACACAGCAACAAAGAGCAACAATTACCAGTTTTGCATCTCTGGGTAAGGGATTTCATAAAAGGATGTTGCAACTCAGTGGACCTCATTTCTTTTTCCCATCAATTTAACAAGCAAAGGATAAGATTCAGCACTGTGCCTCCTTGAAATATCTTAATGTATAAGGATAAGGTATTTGCTAATATACCATGGACCTAGTCTATTGAGGCTGTTGGGTTTGTGCTATTGGCTTTAAAAGAGCATTTTAAAAGAGTGAATTGAATTGTGAAAGCCAGTAGAGTTATCTTTATGCCAATGTTACAAGCTCTCAATACTTCACTCTTGCCAATAAGCAAATGCTGCATTATGTACAATAGAAGTCTCAACACAATTGCTCAATACCATCCTCTACTGACGACCAGGTACCTTTAGGTTAGGCATGGGGAATCATGTCCTTCCTGGTGTTCTTAAATGTCTGCTCCTGCTGTCATGTCTATTGACCATGCTGTCTGGGATGGATGGGAGTTGGAGTCCAACAACCCCTGAAGCTATTGACTAAAATAAAAGTATTTAAGATCCACTGTCCACATGAGCATTTTTAAACTAAGAAACATGCATAAATAAATTTCAAAGTCACCTTGTAGCAGCATGAAGGATTTCTTGCATGCATGGATTTGCCAGTGAACATACAGGCCTCCCATAAATGTAAGGATTTTTCCCTAGTCTTTGATCCACATTTGCATGCTTATTGTGCACCACTTACATTGAAGTTAATGCAAGCGTGTATGGTGCTTTGGATCTGAACTTTTGCCATGAATCACCATATTTGCTAAGTGGCCTGTAAGTTCCTTTTAGTTAAAGCTCATTGAGAAGCAAAATACTCAATGCACCTTAAATGAAATAAGAACAATAACAACTGTGCAATTGTATTTTTATTTTAGGGAGATATCTATTATGACAATAAGATCAAACCTAAGTCAGGTTTAAAAAAGATTTCTATTGATTTAGCGTCTTTATCTGTTTTCTGAAAGACATTCAATATAAATTTCCAACTTATACTGATAGTTATACTTAGCCCAGGATAAAAAGTCATATCTGATTCTACCATGATCCTACCATCATCTAAATCCTAACTTTTAAGCGACCAGAAGAAAGCCATGCTCTTTCAGTTCTATTTTAATATATTTGAATATCTTCCACATAATCAGAGACACTTAGATTTTTGTTTTTACCTTTGGGCCTGCTTTACAATTCCATTATGCAAATTGTCAGTAGGACTCATTGTGAAA